>NC_056725.1:1115095866-1115178366 GCF_019279795.1 Protopterus annectens
CTAATCCTGTCCATCCTCATCACACCCAGTGCAAATCTTAACATCTTCAACTCTGCCACATCAAGCTCTGACTCCTGCCTTTTTGTCAGTGCCACTGTCTCCAACCCATATAACATAGCTGGTCTCACTACCCTCTTGCAGACCTTCCCTTTCACTCTTACTGGTACTCATCTGTCACAAATCACTCCTGACACTCTTCTCCACCCACTCCATCCTGTCTGTACTCTCTTCTTCACCTGTCTTCCACACTCACCATTACTCTGAACTGTTGATCCCAAGTACTTAAACTCCTCCACCTTCGCCACCTGTACTCCTTGCATCCTCATCATTCCTCTATCCTCCCTCTCATTCACACACATATATTCTGTCTTAGTCCTGCTAACCTTCATTCTTCTCTGTAGAGCATATCTCCACCTCTCCAGGGTCTCCTCCACCTGTTCCCTACTCTCACTACAGATCACAATGTCATCTGTAAACATCATAGTCCACGGGGATTCCTGTCTGAGCTCGTCTGTCAACCTGCCCATCACCATTGCAAATACGAAAGTGTTCAGAGCTGATCCTTGATGTAATCCCACCTCCACCTTAAACGCATCCCTCACTCCTACCGCAGACCTCACCGCTGTCACACTACCCTCGTACATATCCTGTACCACTCTTACATACCTCTCTGACACTTCTGAATTCCTCATACAATACCACAACTCCTCTCTAGGCACCCTGTCATATGCTTTCTCTAAATCCACAAAGGCACAATGCAACTCCTTCTGACCTTCTCTGTACTTCTCCATCAATACTCTCAGAACAAACATTGCATCTGTAGTGCTGATCACTAATCATCACCTCCTTTCTTAACCTAGCTTCCACTACTCTTTCCCATAACTTCATGCTGTGACTGATCAGTTTAATCCCTCTACGGTTACTACAACTCTGCACATCACCCTTATTCTTAAAAATCGGTACCAAACACTTTTTCTCCATTACTCAGGCATCCTCTCACTTTCCAAGATTTCATTAAACAATCTAGTTAAAAACTCCACTGCCATTTCACCTAAACACCTCCATGCTTTCACAGATTTGTCATCTGGACCAACAGCCTTTCCATTCTTCATCCTCTTCATAGCTATCCTTACTTCCTCCTTGCTAATCCATTGTACTTCATGATTCACTATCCCTACATCATCCAACCTTCTCTCCCTCTCATTCTCTTCATTCATCAACCTCTCAAAGTACTCTTTCCATCTCCTCAACACACTCTCCTCGCTTGTGAGTATGTTTCCCTCATTATCCTTTATCACCTTTACCTGCTGCACATCTTTCCTAGCTCTGTCCCTCTGTCTAGCCAATCGGTACAGGTCCTTTTCTCCCTCCTTAGTGTCCAACCTTTCATACAACTCTTCATATGCCTTATCCTTAGCCTTCACCACCTCTCTCTTTGCCATGCACTTCATCTCCTTATACTCTTGTCTACTTTCTTCATCTCTTTGACAATCCCACTTCTTCTTTGCCAACCTCTTTCTCTATATACTATCAAGTTACTGGCCTGCATCTGCCTGCAGTTGATATTTATGTAATCAAATTGGCAGCCAATGTAAAAGGTGAATGGAAGCATTGCTTAAAGAGCTATTATAGCAGCCATTCAAAGTCACTTATGGTAGTCTGGATCTCGGGTATATGGCTACTACTTTTTCCATGTCACGTACAGAGTTGAAGAGTACCAGGTGTGCCTTTTAAGTCTTGTAAATCAGAATGGCATAGATTAGTGGCACTTTGAGCAGGTTGTCATTCTGCTGAATGATCATATGAAAGGTCACATTTGCCAGAACATTGTTTTACATTTGTGGGAAATGTCAGATCTGCCAGTCATATCGTGCTAGCATTCAGACCACATAGCTTTTTGCTATTGTCAGGAATATTATCACCATTCCCTGTTTGCCATCCTCATGTTTTTTTGATTATTTATCCTTTGTTGACCAGCTTGTAATGTTCCAGAACATGGTGAAGTATTTGGGTGGGTGTCATGCCTTTGCTGAGAATTTTATGCTACAGCAATGTAATTTACATACATACATACATACAAATATTTCAAGCATGGGCTTTAATGCCCTTTTAGCCAGCAACATACCAAAACATTTATTCCCATAAAAAGTGTCCAAGCTATTCTTAAAAAATGTCTAAACTAGTACTTGCTTTAATGTAATTTGGTAGTCTGTTCCACTTATCAGCTGCTCCCTCAGAGAACCAATTAGTACATTTGTCTCTCCTATAGAATCTTCCATATAGGTTGTCTGATTATTCTGTACTACTTTTTGATAACTCTAAACATTCCCAGAGGTTGTTGTCTCTAAATGCTCTATATACCTGAATTAGATCTCCTCTTAGATATCTATGAGTCACTGTACAAGTTCAGATATTTTAGTCTTTCATAATAACTTAAATTTCCACATTCATGAATGCCCTTAGTATATTTCCACTGTACTCTTTCCAGTTTATTCATGCTTGTTTTCTTATAGGATTTCCATATTGTTATTCCATACCCAAGTTTTGGTGTAATGCAACTAACAAACAATGACTTCATCATTTCTGATTTCCTAGACTTTATACATCTTTTTATACAACTTATACAAAGCAATGTCCTTTTTAGTATGTATCCCTGTACTTTACAGTCATTTATCAGTTTATTTTTCTTCCTTGTTATTTGTTGTGAACTTCTTCCTTTCTTTCATGTTTTGTTTCCTTCTAAACACTTGGAATCCTCAGATTGCTGAATACTTGCATCCAGAATTCCAAAGTTGTCAGTAGTTATTGATTTGTTTCATCAAGGTTGAGTGATCTTTTCAGACAATAGGCACATCATTTCCTAAATGTATTCCATTTGCTCTTTGCATAACATTATCGGACCAGTCCAGTCATTAATATGTGTTACATTTCTCCAGTCTATGCCAGTTGCACAAGTACAGCCATCATCAGTGAGTCTAGATTTACTACTAATAATGGTAAGAGAATCAGTCAGCTTTTAACACGAGGAACACAGGTCACCCGTGTGATCAGGTGTTACCTCTAAATATGTATAGCATTTATTATACTGTGCTCTAGCAAGTCATTAATGGCATACTCATTTAAGGAATCCATATTCAGCTTCAAATGAATAAAATATTATAAAAGAAAAGAATAACCAAAATCAGTAACCACAGAATTCAAAGAGAACTTAAATCAACTTCTGTGAGAAAAATCAGACAAGTAATAAACAACAAAATATTAAAGTAAGTATAGCAAAGTTGTTGTTCTGTCTGAACAAGTTCTGAAGTCAGACAAAAGCTATAATTCTTTTACTCACTATCGCTCACAGTCACACTTCTTTTTTAACAGTAAAGATCAATAAATCACAAAGAAAGGATTGTTTAGATAGCCTCTGGATTGTCTTCTCTGTAGTCTGTCTGAATTTATAGCTGACTAGAACCTTTGGGATGGCTAGAGTATCCCTGTCTAAAACCTATCCCTTTCTAACAACTAGCGGTGAAAATTAAAGGTAAAACAATAAAATATAAATCAAAGCAAATCTTCTTGTCTACAAGCTATCCCTTCCTTCCTACAAACTGTGAAAAATAGTGGTAAAAAATAAAATATAAATTCAAATAAAACTTCTCTTACCAGTCAGCTCCACAGTAAATCACAAACCAAGATAGGATTGTTTAGATAAGCTCCCTCATTTTAAGAGGTGCAGCTTTGCCTGGACATCCCCCATTGTAACAGTGGACTGTGCCACAGTGGGCACTCATTTTCTCTGTATATGCTAGATCTGTTTTATGAAGGCCTGCTTCCTTGACATTGCTGTGGTTATGGACATATACAATATTATTAGTTCCTGCTCAAACATTTGGCATGGTGGCAGCATCATCATCATCATGGTTGCCTCCTTCAGACACTTGACAGTATCTAGTACTTTTGCATCCATGTTATTTGGTTAATGGCTGCGGGCAGTGAAGTGCTGCAGTTTGTCCTGGTTGTATTTGATGATTGTCATTGCTCTGCCTTTGTGTCTGGTGACTTTAAGACACAGCAACAGGAGCAGTAGTAGCTTTTGATGTTAAGCTGTTTTGTTCTATGACAGATCTAGCACAATCCTTACTTTTTTGTCCTGCTTTATAGGTGGACCTTATCTGCCTAAGAAATGAGTTGTGAGCCTGTTCCTTTGCATCTACAGGGCAGGGTTCATTATGCTGAGTGATTTCTCTCATGTTTCACATCACTATGCCTACCATACACTACCACTGCATGTATACTATACTTGCAGTGCTATACTAACATTAATTGTTCAGTTTTGCATGCACTGCTCTTTATGGCTCTTAAAGGTTGATGATTTGTTTAATTTGACCTCTTGTTATTTCCATCATTTGCTATGGATCCAAACCATTTATATTATAGTAACAAAAGCAACTAAAAATGGAAAATGCAAATTGAGAGTAGAGAGCACAGTTTTCACTTTACATGCGCATTATAGTTAATCAACTAAATGCATTTCTTTTAGTTGTGTTAGTGGTGCAATTCAAATCTGTAAAAAACAGTATCAGAAGTGATTTAGGAAGATGCATAGTTATGAAAAGAAATACAGAGCTCTCCAATTCTGGTACTACAGTTAAACACCATATAAGTACATCTCACTGAAAGCAAAAACTCTGTCATGTCTTATATACCTTTAAAGAAGCATCTGATAACGCATGGTGCTGAAACAATGACATTAGCTTTATATGGAAAAATATAAACTTTTGCATGAGACAGAAGTGGGCATACATAAAAGGATAGTCCAGCTGGAAAACAAAGACAGAAGATTTTGAGTTATAAGCTGTTTATTCCATGTGTAGGCATAACAAGGGTTTGTAATGTTTGACATGTACTGTATTATATGTATAGCTACCACGGCCTGCGCCTGTTGTTTGACACCACCCAGGCTTAATGTTGCATGTGGTACTATCACTAATAGCTACCAGTGACTGTGCCTGTCATGTAATACCATACAGGCTTAATGCTGCATGTGGTACTATCATTAATAGTTGTCAGTGCCTATGCTGCTGTCTGATACCATCTTGACTCGCTGCTACACATGGTATCACCACTAATAGCTATCAGTAACCATACCTGTTATTTGCTACTATCTCTGCTTATTGCTACATATTGTTGCACTATTAATATCTATCAGTACTGATATCTGCTCTTTTATACCATCCAGATTGTTTGTTAGCTATTGCCTGAAATCTGTAAATTGTGAATAAAATGATATTTCAACAATCAGTGCAAGGGCCTGTTGTCTGTTACCATCCAGGATATCATGTTAGCTGTTGCCTGCAATCTGCCTGATAAAATAATGTTTTGTTATTATATTGCATGTACTGCTGTCCAGCTTCTAGTCTTCCTTTCCTTGTATACCACCTAGCCTAATTAATGTTGACACCATGTGAGCAGCCTCTCCATTTCTTCCCAGGAAAGGCTGACCATCCCATAAATATTATCCATTTAGCACAGAAAATCCCATTAAATTAACTACAATAGTCCATTTCAGTATGAACTTCACCATGCAAGGAGCATTTATAACCCTGCTACCCTGAAGACAGTGTCAGTCTTTCTACATAGCCACCCTAAGAATTGAAAAAAGTGACCTCCATGTGGCCAACATATAGGTAGGGATGTACAGTTTCAGTGTTAATGTGGATGAAAGAAACACTAACTCCCACCTTATTTTTCTGAATTACTCTCAGGTACCTTTATAGGTATCCACTTAACTGAGCAGGTGAGCATCAAGGCTGCACAACTAACAGGACAAGTGTCCCCTTGTAGTTTCTTTATTAGGATGATGTAACTGAGCTCAAAAGGCCCCTTTCAGTGGAGACCTTGGGAGAAAAGCCCTACAGCATAAATTATAATTAGTACAATAAAGATGTACATGCATAAATATACAAAATATAGAACAGACATATATGCATCCATAAGATGATACAGAAAATAGCTGAAGAATTCAGGTAGCATAGCAGTAGATATTTTTGATAAACAAATTATATAGCAAAGAGTTAAAACAGGGGGATAATAAGAAGGTTAGAGTAGTAGCTGATTAGTGCATTAGATAAGAAAAGTAATCCACTAGGCTTATTTATGATTTAGAAAGTTAGCTACAGGTTTGTTTTGAGCCTTGAAGTAAGATCAGTGCCATCCATATGTATATATGCATGTATTTATTTATGTATATGATTTTCTGAAGCTATATAAGACAGATGTAGGCAGAGAAGAAATGTTAGTTATCAGACCAATTTAGATGAGAGCACCAGACTCTAACAAGAAAGTTTTTTCAGCTTTTATTAGAAGGACATTACATTATATTATGTTTGGCTACAGCATCTGGCATAACTGCCAGTACACTTTAGGCTACACTGTGTTTAATACCGCCATTCCTATTAAACATAAAAATGGACTTCCACAGCAAAAGAAAATCTGAATAAAAAAGCAAATGGACCTGCCAAACCTACTTTGTCACATTTTAATGAATAAAATTAGAATTAAAACAACTGAATGATTTTGTCTTGATCACATAAAGACTTCATCAGAGTGATTGTGTGCCATTACCAGGGACTATATACATACTAGAAGAACAACCAATCGTGTCACAAAAAATAGCATACATCATGATGTCACTCAGTTAAACGTTCAAGATGATCCCAGTTAAAGACAAAAGCTCTAAACAATCTTTTAAAACATTATTAAATTAAAAATATACTAAAAGAAAAAAAATAATAAAAATATATGTTAAATATATATATATGTGTGTGTGTGTGTGTGTGTGTGTGTGTGTGTGTGTGTGTGTGTGTATATGTGTGTGTGTATAAATATTTTATATATTTTTATTTTAAAACACACACTACAGTAAAGCACTGAAACATGTACTCAGACTATAGCTACTTTTTTTCTTTAAAATGCATGTTAGGTACAGTGTGCCATTAATACCTGGAGCTATGGCTAGATTAAGCATAAGTTGACAGGTAAGTTCCTTACACTCAAGAAAAGTTTCAAAATCCCCACCAATCTTTTTAATTGATACCCTATCAGTGATAAAAAAACAAGAACTTCTTTAAATTAGGTCATTCAATACTGAGTCTGAATAAGGTATTGGTGGTTTGCTTTTTCCTGATGACATATGTGTGCTCATGAATTCTGTCTTTAAACTTTCTGTTTTCCCTACATAAAAAGGATCGCAGGCACTGTATGAAGCCAAGTAGACTATGTGAGAGGTATTACAATTACATTTTCCTGGACAGGGGACAGTTCTTTCGAAATTGTTAACCACAGCATAGGGACCTTCATAGATAAACCTACACATCTTACAGGTACCAGATTTACACATTGAACCAAACAGCACCGTGGCTTTCTTCTCACTAAACAATGTCTTGAAAAGTGTCTTGATGTTTTTCCCTTTTGAGTAAACAATAACAGGGTTAGTTCATAGACTTGATTTTGATCTCTTCTGGAAATACAATGTCCAAATTCAGCCTCACTACTGTAATGGAAAACATCCTTGCTGAAAGGGACAGTGAAAATAGGAGTAGAGAAATCAAACATATCATTCTCTGCCCTAACAACAGCTGTTTTATCTATGTTTAAAACTGTAAAATGTTTGATTTTCAGTATATGTGAAACACAACCATGACGGTGACTCACCACTTCACCTCTAATTTCCCTTAATAACTGCATGAGATAATCTTGTTCAATAAAAATACATATCAACTGAGGTATCTCTTTATCAAAGGTTTTTGTCATCAGAAATTAATCGAGAGAGTCTTTCCATTTACCCTTTGACATTAGAGTTTTTTTTGCTGGAAAGGGTGACAGCTATTGAAGTGAAGATATTTGTTTGAAAAGGTCTCCTATCTTTATATAGTAGATGAATAACATTGATTCCACAAATTTTCTCAACTAGAATATCTAAATAGTTGATGCTGTTAAGTACCAATAAAATATGTAAACCTCAGAAACAATGTAGAATGTTGCCACAGATCACAAAAGGCTTCCCATTGTTCAATGTTACCTTTCCTCAAGATACACACATCATCTAGGAATCTATAATCTCCATGTACCATGGAAAGGAATTGAGGGGTAAAAAAATTACTTGTTCTCCCATATAGCTAAGACGATATTGGTATACAATGGGGTGAGTGCAGCACCTATTGTAGGTCCTGAAATTTGATGGTAATACCCTCAAAAAATATAAAATTGTCATTCAATGTTAGATTGAGGGGAGTAGTTATTACTTGGATATCCTGAATATTCATAGTAGGCTGTTTTGATAAAAACCTGAAGAATCACTCAGTGCCTATTTCATGGGGTGTGAAGCCCCAGCTCTGGGCCAGTAATCAAGGAGACTCAATCCTCATCAGTGGCAACAGTGAGGGATGTACACAATGGTAGGATTAAGTACACACACACAGTAAAGTGCAATTTCCCTTAAGAGCACACAGAAACCGCAGTGAGTCTGGGTCTGGTTTCTCCCTCTTTTTCCAGATCTGCAATAAGATTCCCCACTGGCACAGCTAAAGGGTTGAGATCTCAGATGAATGGCCAAGCTAAGACCTCCAGCACCCTCTCTGTCTAACCAGTGCTTCATGTTCCTGCCCAAGTAGCTGACACACACACACTTTGATATATGATTGATATACAAACACACACATACCTGGGAAAAGTTGGTTCAGTTTTACTAGCTATGCCCCCTTTTTAACTGACTATAAGGTAGTTCCAGCTGCCAGCAGCCACCCTTATCAGCAGATATAAGGCCCTTATAAATGGTGTCCAATCCTACTGTGTAATTTTTCTATTAATCCAAATTGTAGTTTTGACCAAGTGCCAGGCTAAGGAGTGGCCTGTACAGTGTCACCAAATACATATGCCAGAACTATAAGAGCTTAAAATTGTCTCACAAATATTGGCCAGAAAGATAGGTTTAAATATATTTAATAATAAATAATAAAAGAACAAGACAATACTCAGTAACTTAACACAGTGGCTTCAGAGTTCAAAATCACAGGAAGTATTTAAAACAACAATGCAGGACAGTCTCACATAAATGCGGAAAACATCTAAACTAATCTTTACTATATTCCTATTTATATCTAAGAGATACTCTGCCCTGAATCTTACTTACAGCCAGGCAAGATCAGATGATGATGATGAGTGGATGTTCTTGCTAGGTCCAAGACAAAATGCAAAATGCACAGTCTCTCTCTGATACAGTTCCCAAATTAATATCAAACATTACTGCTGTGCCAGCTTGGATTACATCACTCTTCGTCACCTGACTTCAGTTCCCAGGCTAAACAGAAACTTAACAGAATTTCACATCTCTGTGTTAAAAATACATATCTCTCAGATGTTTGCCATATCTTGGAAGTCATAAAACAATACAACACTTTACATTTTAAACCTAGTAATTACTTTTTTTTGAAGACAATAGAAAAATTTCTAACTCTAGGCATTGTCTCTGCTTCTGCATTGAAACTGAGAGGTAACACCTCTTGTTTATGGCCCAGCTATAAAGTAACCTAACCTCAACTATTCTTAAGTTTTGCAAGTTAATCTTCTGTGCTCCAGCAGTGTATGTTGTGTTTTTTTATTTACAAAATTCTAGATAGGTGGACTGGCAGTGTGACCCCCCCCCTGAAAACTCAAGCTAGTTTTTCAAGTGACCCTTGAGAAACATTGCTTGAGAGGGTTCAGCCTATCTGGGAATATCTTACCCCATTCCCTGTCTTGAGAGCCCATCTGTGTTGGCATTGTTAACTACGCTGCAGTGCTGCACTGTCATATTATAAGCTTGCAACCCTAGGCTTCACCTTTGTAACTTTTTATTTTGCTGGGTGGCTCAATGTAACCATGTTAAGGGATTGTGGTCTATAACTACAGTGAATTTCCTTCCATACAGATAAAGCTGAAGTTTCTGCAGTGCCCACATTATGGCTAGGCATTCCTTTTCTGCAGTTGCATAGCATTCCTCCCTGAGTTGGAACCCAAGACTGAGACATACCACTGGGTGCTCTTCTCCCTCTGAGGAAACCTGGCTAAGTACTTCCCCTACCTCATGGTTTGCAGTATCCACCTGCACAAGAAATTCTTTGCTGTAATCTGGACTGTCTAACACAATGGTTCCTCCCAAAGCTCCATTAAGTTTCTGGAAGGTATGCTGACATGCTTGGGTCCACACTACCTCATCTGGCCTGTTTTTTCCTTGTCAAGTTTGTGAGGGGAGCAGCTATGGTACTATAATTGGGGACAAACTTTCTGTAGTGCCCACACCTGCTTTTTGGTAACAGGACCAGGCCATGCTTGAATGGCTTCCACTTTAGCAGGTTCTGGCCTGATCTTACTACTCCCCACTCTATGTCCCAGGTAAGAGACTTCTGCCATGCCACCTGACATTTGCTGGGATTAATGGTCAACTCTGCCCTCTGTAGTCCTCCCAGCACCTCCCTGATATGCTGAAGGTGCTCTTGCCAGGAATGGCTGTAGATGGCAATATATTCTAGGCAAGGGCAAAATCTCCTGCTCCTGCTAAGATACAATCTACAAGCCTCTAGAAAGTTGCTGGGGCATTTTTCATCCCAAAGGGTATCTTTGAGAACTTATACAAGCCAAAAGGAGTCACAAAGGCTGACTTCTCTCTAGCACTGGGAGTCAAGGGCACCTGCCAGTAATGCTTGCTAAGATCAATAGTGGTAAGATACTTAGCCCCACCCAGCTGGTCTAAGGCTTCATCTGTTCTCGGCATGGGGTAAGCATCTGAATCTGTGTGACTATTTAATTTCACACAGAACCTGGTGGTACCATCCTTCTTTGGTACCAGCACCACTGGGGAGGCTCGGGGATTGCTGGACTCCTGAATTATCCATAGTTCCTACAATTCCTGTATCTCCTCAATCAGAGTTTGCTTGACTCTCAGGCACCTTATAAGGGGCTTGCTTAATAGGCCATTGGGTTCCTGTATCCACATGGTGCTGCTCCAGGTTGGTGCACTCTAGTTTCCCAGTGAACATGTCCCAAAAATCCTGTAACACTGCTCAGATATCTCTAACCTGGGTAGGGGATAACTGCTGGGACATTGCTACCCCTTCCACTGAGATGTCAGTTCGAATCTCACTGAGGAGTTCAGCCACAAGATCCCTCTCAAACTCCTCCTGCCATCCACTGCAAGTACTCAGCACAAGGGCCTCCCTGTCATGGTAAGCTTTCATCATGTTAGCATTGTACTATTTGTGCTCCTGCTTCCTGCCTAGCAGTTCTACCATGTAGTTAACATCACTGACCTTCCTTACTACCTTGTATCCCTCCCAGGCTGCCTGTAGCTTGTTGTATCTAACAGGAATGAGAAGGATTACCTGCTGCCCTACAGCATACGCTCTAACTTGAGCATTCCTGTCATACCAGACCTTTCTCTACTGCTGGGCTTCTGCCAGGTTCTCCTGGGCCAAGCACATGAGTTCCCTGAGCCTTGTCCTAAGGATTAGGACATATGCCACAACAGACTCCTTGTGGGATACACAGTCAACCACCCACTCATCTCAAATAAAATCTAGAGGTCCCCTCACCCTATGCCCATACACAACTCAAAGGGTGAAAAACCTGTGGATTCCTGAGGAACCTCTCTGTAAGCAAACAACAGATGGGTCAAATATGTGTCCCTCTCCCTCTTAAACTGGTCTGCAAATGCCCATAGCATTGTCTTGAGTGTAGAGTTAAACCTCTCAACAAGACCATCAGTCTGGGGATGGTAGGGGTGGTTTTTAGGTGCTTCACCCCACAGTACTTCCACAGACAAACCAGCAGGTCTGACATGAAATTGGCACCTCTGTCAGTCAGTATTTATTTTGGAGATCCTACCCTTCTGAAAATTACTTACAAGGCATTTGCCACCTTTTCTGCCTCAATGGAGGACAGAGCCACTTGCCTCAGGGTATCTGGTAGCATAATCTACTACCACTAGGATATACATTTTCCCTGTGGAACTTGGGGTACTCAGAGGCCCCACAATATCCATAGCTACCCTCTGAAATGGTTCTTCAATCACAGGCAAAGGAATCAAAGAAGCTTTCACCTTGTCTCCTGCCTAGCCTACCTTTTGGCACTGCTCACAGGTCCTGCAGTACCCTGTTATATCTCTGGAAATTGCAGGCCAATAAAAGTTCTAATAACATGTCTCTTTGTGCGTCTTATGCCCATATGACCTGCAAAGGGAATATCATGAGCTATGGCTAGAAGTGCCAGATGGGAGACTCTGGGCACTACCAATAGCTGTATTCTCTCACTCTCTAGCCCTCCCTCAGGGGTACACTCTTTATACAGTAATCCTTTGTCCCAGTATACAGATTCCCTCTCCGCTTGAGAATCAGGTGCCTCACCAGCTACCTCCCTCAGGCTTTGTAATGTAGGGTCTGAGAGCTAAGCCTGTCTCAATTCTCTCTTAGTAACCCTACCCAGTCCTTCAATATCAGGGGACATATTAGTAGGCACTTTTCCATGTGGTCATTGTGGCTCATGCAAACAAGTTATTAAGAGCAAGGAATTTACTAGTCGTAATACTAGCAAAGTGTATCAATGCAGAATATTTGGCAACTGCAGCAGCAGTTGGCTGATTTATTTGGCAACTTGTCGGTGTTAAGCTTTTTATGTAGGTCAAACCTCTAGACCATTGAGAACACGGATCAACGAGCATAGATCAGATATTAAAATCAGGAAAGACACCAATGCCCTGTACAGGCATACTCTCAAACATCCTGAAGCACAGTTTTCTTTTGTAATCATTGACAGAATTCTGGGTGACCGCAGTAATCCCCAGGGATGGCATAAAATACTTAGACATAAGGAACAACATTGGATCATTACATTGGGGGCTCTATTTCCCCCTGGACTCAACGACCACTTGTAACCATAGGGATAGAGGTGGGTATAGTTCATGTTTCAGGTTTATGTTAAATGATCTATACAACACATTTTCATCATGAATTATTATGATTATTGATTTATAGTAATCTATATGCCTCTATCTCTTATATTTTTCTACAGTTTTTCATATGTTTCATATAGAATCCGATGAAGGGCAGTTACAGGTATATCAACATACCTGCTTCGATTATAGCTGAACCAAGCATTATGGAACCTTGGACCAAGCATGGATTCCCCAATCCGGCTGCATCATCATTTATTAACCACATATTTTTTGGTTGGAACACCTAGTGCACTTTGTTCATGTTCTTGATGTGACTCTATGGTTATGATTATCATTAACCATATTATGTGTTTTCTCATACCAGTTACATTCATGATATTTAATATAATATGTTGGGGGCATTTCATAATATTTTTCTCATTATTACATGAAATTTATATAAATGTTATATTTGTTATCTAATGTTAAGCCATGTTCACATGCATAATTATGCAGTATAGCTATGTATATTTTTAGTATTAAGCCATGATTGCATTTACTATTGGACATTACAGCAGTGTATATATATGTTTTGTGTTCTTTCTCTTTAACCACACATTGGTTGCATTTTCCACTTGTTTCCCAGGTGGGGTGTGTCTATAAATGGATTGTATTTTGTGTGAAATTTTCATACACTGAAGAAGGCATTGGTTGCCGAAACCGGTCTGTCTTACTAATAAAGGGCTGTTTTCAGCCAGTTATATGCAATAGATCTAGTATTTTTACTTTTATTTTGTGACTTCTGGATCATATACTGCAGGATTAAGTACACACACACAGTAAAGTGCAATTTCCCTTAAAAGCACACAGAAACCGCAGTCAGTCTGGGTCTGGTTTCTCCCTCTTTTTCCAGATCCGCAATAAGGCTCCCCACTGGCACAGCTATAGGGTTGAGATCTCAGCTGAGTGGCCAAGCTAAGACCTCCAGCACCCTCTCTGTCTAACCAGTGCTTCATGTCCCTGCCCAAGTAGCTGACACACACACACTTTGATATATGATTGATATACAAACACACACATACCTGGGAAAAGTTGGTACAGTTTTACTAGCTATGCCCCCTTTTGAACTGACTATAAGGTAGTTCTAGCTGCCAGCAGCCACCCTTATCAGTAGATATAAGGCCCTTATAAATGGTGTCCAATCCTGCTGTGTAATTTTTCTATTAATCCAAATGGTAGTTTTGACCAAGTGCCAGGCTAAGGCGTGGCCTGTACAGTGCCACCAAATACATATGCCAGAACTATAAGAGCTTAAAATTGTCTCACAAATATTGGCCAGAAAGATAGGTTTCAATATATTTAATAATAAATAATAAAAGAACAAGACAATACTCAGTAACTTAACACAGTGGCTTCAGAGTTCAAAATCACAGGAAGTATTTAAAACAACAATGCAGGACAGTCTCACATAAATACGGAAAACATCTAAACTAATCTTTACTATATTCCTATTTATATCTAAGAGATACTCTGCCCTGAATCTTACTTACAGCCAGGCAAGATCAGATGATGATGATGAGTGGATGTTCTTGCTAGGTCCAAGACAAAATGCACAGTCTCTCTCTGATACAGTTCCCAAATTAATATCAAACATTACTGCTGGGCCAGCTTGGATTACATCACTCTTTGTCACCTGACTTCAGTTCCCAGGTTAAACAGAAACTTAACAGAATTTCACATCTCTGTGTTAAAAATACATATCTCTCAGATGTTTGCCATATCTTGGAAGTCATAAAACAATACAACACTTTACATTTTAAACCTAGTAATTACTTTTCTTTGAAGACAATAGAAACATTTCTAACTCTAGGCATTGTCTCTGATTCTGCATTGAAACTGAGAGGTAACACCTCTTGTTTATGGCCCAGCTATAAAGTAACCTAACATCAACTATTCTTACGTTTTGCAAGTTAATCTTCTGTGCTCCAGCAGTGTATGTTGTGTTTTTTTTATTTACAAAATTCTAGATAGGTGGACTGGCAGTGTGACACCCCCCCCCCCCGAAAACTCAAGATAGTTTTTCAAGTGACCCTTGAGAAACATTGCTTGAGAGGGTTCAGCCTATCTGAGAATATCTTACCCCATTCCCTGTCTTGAGAGCCCATCTGTGTTGGCATTGCTAACTACACTGCAGTGCTGCACTGTCATATTATAAGCTTGCAACCCTAGGCTTCACCTTTGTAACTTTTTATTTTGCTGGGTGGCTCAATGTAACCATGTTAAGGGATTGTGGTCTATAACTACAGTGAATTTCCTTCAATACAGATAAAGCTGAAGTTTCTGCAGTGCCCACATTATGGCTAGGCATTCCTTTTATACAGTTGCATAGCATTGCTCCCTGAGTTGGAACCCAAGACTGAGACATACCACTGGGTGCTCTTCTCCCTCTGAGGAAACCTGGCTAAGTACTTCCCCTACCCCATGGTTTGCAGTATCCACCTGCACAAGAAATTCTTTGCTGTAATCTGGACTGTCTAACACAATGGTTCCTCCCAAAGCTCCATTAAGCTTCTGGAAGGTATGCTGACATGCTTGGGTCCACACTACCTCATCTGGCCTGTTTTTCCCTTGTCACGTTTGTGAGGGGAGCAGCTATGGTACTATAATTGGGGAAAAACTTTCTGTAGTATCCCGCTATCCCTAAGAATGCCCACACCTGCTTTTTGGTAACAGGACCAGGCCATGCTTGAATGGCTTCCACTTTGGCAGGTTCTGGCTTGATCTTACTACTCCCCACTCTATGTCCCAGGTAAGAGACTTCTGCCATGCCACCTGACATTTGCTGGGATTAATGGTCAACTCTGCCCTCTGTAGTCCTCCCAGCACCTCCCTGATATGCTGAAGGTGCTCTTGCCAGGAATGGCTGTAGATGGCAATATATTCTAGGCAAGGGCAAAATCTCCTGCTCCTGCTAAGATACAATCTACAAGCCTCTGGAAAGTTGCTGGGGCATTTTTCATCCCAAAGGGTATCTTTGTGAACTGATACAAGCCAAAAGGAGTCACAAAGGCTGTCCTCTTTCTAGCACTGGGAGTCAAGGGTACCTGCCAGTAATGCTTGCTAAGATCAATAGTGGTAAGATACTTAGCCCCACCCAGCTGGTCTAGGGCTTCATCTGTTCTCGGCATGGGGTAAGCATCTGAATCTGTGTGACTATTTAATTTCACACAGAACCTGGTGGTACCATCCTTCTTTGGTACCAGCACCACTGGGGATGCTCAGGGATTGCTGGACTCCTGAATTATCCCTAGTTTCTACATTTCCTGTATCTCCTCAATCAGAGTTTGTTTGACTCTCAGACACCTTATAAGGGGCTTGCTTAATAGGCCTTTGGGGTCCTGTATCCACATGGTGCTGCTCCAGGTTGGTGCACTCTAGTTTCCCAGTGAACATGTCCCAAAAATCCTGTAACACTGCCCAGATGTCTCTAACCTGGGTAGGGGATAACTGCTGGGACATTGCTACCCCTTCCACTGAGATGTCAGTTCGAATCTCACTGAGGAGTTCAGCCACAAGATCCCTCTCAAACTCCTCCTGCCATCCACTGCAAGTACTCAGCACAAGGGCCTCCCTGTCATGGTAAGCTTTCATCATGTTAGCATTGTACTATTTGTGCTCCTGCTTCCTGCCTAGCAGTTCTACCATGTAGTTAACATCACTGACCTTCCTTACTACCTTGTATCCCTCCCAGGCTGCTTGTAGCTTGTTGTATCTAACAGGAATGAGAAGGATTACCTGCTGCCCTACAGCATACGCTCTAACTTGAGCATTCCTGTCATACCAGACTTTCTCTACTGCTGGGCTTCTGCCAGGTTCTCCTGGGCCAAGTACATGAGTTCCCTGAGCCTTGTCCTGAGGATTAGGACATATGCCACAACAGACTCCTTGTGGGATACACAGTCAACCACCCACTCATCTCAAATAAAATCTAGAGGTCCCCTCACCCTATGCCCATACAGCAACTCAAAGGGTGAAAAACCTGTGGATTCCTGAGGAACCTCCCTGTAAGCAAACAACAGATGGGTCAAATATGTGTCCCTCTCCCTCTTAAACTGGTCTGCAAATGCCCATAGCATTGTCTTGAGTGTAGAGTTAAACCTCTCAACAAGACCATCAGTCTGGGGATGGTAGGGGTGGTTTTTAGATGCTTCACCCCACAGTACTTCCACAGACAAACCAGCAGGTCTGACATGAAATTGACACCTCTGTCAGTCAGTATTTAGTTTGGAGATCCTACCCTTCTGAAAATTACTTACAAGGCATTTGCCACCTTTTCTGCCTCAATGGAGGACAGAGCCACTTGCCTCAGGGTATCTGGTAGCATAATCTACTACCACTAGGATATACATTTTCCCTGTGGAACTTGGGGTACTCAGAGGCCCCACAATATCCATAGCTACCCTCTGAAATGGTTCTTCAATCACAGGCAAAGGAATCAAAGAAGCTTTCACCTTGTCTCCTGCCTAGCCTACCTTTTGGCACTGCTCACAGGTCCTGCAGTACCCTGTTATATCTCTGGAAATTGCAGGCCAATAAAAATTCTAATAACATGTCTCTTTGTGCGTCTTATGCCCATATGACCTGCAAAGGGAATATCATGAGCTATGGCTAGAAGTGCCAGATGGGAGACTCTGGGCACTACCAACAGCTGTATTCTCTCACTCTCTAGCCCTCCCTCAGGGGTACACTCTTTATACAGTAATCCTTTGTCCCAGTATACAGATTCCCTCTCCCCTTGAGAATCAGGTGCCTCACCAGCTACATCCCTCAGGCTTTGTAATGTAGGGTCTGAGAGCTAAGCCTGTCTCAATTCTCTCTTAGTAACCCTACCCAGCTCACCTTCCACAAGAAGTCTGATATTCTCTGACAGTGGTGCCTCATTATCAGCCAGGGTACTACTACTCACCTCTGCCCTTGCAGTCACTCTGTCCAAGGGAACATCAGTACCCACAAGCATCTGTGGCTCACCTTCAGTCTCACTGCTACAGGGTAGCTCCCTCCCTGAAGTAACCACCTCACCAGTCCTGACTGCAAGTGTGCGGTCTGTCTGGGTCTCCCCTAGGCTACCAGACCCACATGCTTGTCTCCAAGCCTGACTGCGTGTAACTGCATGCACACACAGTACTGAATTATCAAAATCATTCACTATCGGGACATCTGCAGGGATATCCTCAAGCACACCTACTTGCTGACTTCCTTTTCCACCCTCCCAGTCAAGGTGAACCCTAGGCAAAGGTATTTGGAATTGGGGTCCTTCCTAAAGCTCTGATTGAAGTATACTGCCCAAGCAAGTAGTACTCCTCTTTAACCATTGCAAGCTTCACAATGGTTAGTCAGAGGTTTTGTCTCTCTTAGCAATGGCCTCTTTCCCATTCACTAAGATAGGATATAACCTCTTGTGGTAGTTTGGCACCCTTATTGTCTGGAGACAAACCTACTGCTGGTATTTTGTCATTCCCACTTGCTGGTTCTCCTATCCTTTGTTCCCCCTTTGCCTCCATGAACATCTATATGCTACGTGCACCCCACTGGTTGCATTTAAAACATTTAACCCTTGCTCCTGGATGTGAACTTGGACTAGTGGCTTCACCTGCTACTAGCAGACTCTGTTGGGGCAGTCTGGGCTGCCCAGCATGGGTTTCCTTAGACCCATGAGCAGCACTGGGTGTCCCTTTCCTGTGCAGTGATGCCCTGCTTGCTAGGTATAGGTCTCTTTTTTCCCCAACTCATCTGCAGTACTGCAATGTCTATCAGCTAACCAGATTCTCAAGTTGTCAGGCAAAGTGCTAAATGCTTGTTCCCTCACCAAAAGGTCTGCCAGCATTTCAAAAGTGGTGACCTGACATCCACTTACCCATCTATGAAAGTAAGGGCTTAGTTCAGCAATATATTCATGCACGCAATCATCTGCCTTGCATCTATGTCCATGAAACTTTTTTCTATAAGCTTCAGGTGTTAAAGCATTCTAACAAACACATTTTGACTGTATTATAATTTAAGCAATCAGTATCAGACAATTTAAAAATTGCAGTTACAGCTTTACCATGGAGTAAGGGGTTCAGAAACCATACCCAGAGCCTTTGGTTTACATACCCTATCAAATATATGAATAAAACTACAAATATTATCCCCCTCTGTAAATTATGGAAAAAATGTACTGACTTTTGTTGCTTCTAGGGTTTGGTTACTCCCTTCCCCATTACCTCCATGACTCTGGCAAAGAGTCAGCATCTCCTTTTCATGTTGTCTCTACCTGTCATTCTCCTCAGCTTCCAGGTGTCGCAGTTTTTCATTTTCCTCAGCCTTCATACATTGCAGTTTCTCATTTTCCTCAGTCTCTCTGCTGCTTCTATTTCCAAATTCTTGGCCTCCAGCTCAAGTCTCTTTAACTCCAGATGGAATTTTAAGTCCTCTGCAGAAAGGTTGAGCTGTCAATTTTCTGAGAGTTGTACATCTCCAGGGCCAGCCTGCTTGTCCTCCTGATTGCTGGTCTGTGATGCAGCTGTCCCCAAAGCTACTATAATTTCTACCTTAGTCAGGTTGGCATGCACCAGTCCTTAAGCCTGGCAAATCACAGCCAACTGGCTCTTTGTCAGTTTGCCATCCTCCTCTGCTGACATGCTTGACTGCTGTCCCTAACTAACTTAGCTAACAGAAAAATACAAAATAAAACAATTGTGATGTGAAGTTCTGAATGTGCACTGTGTGGCTGATTAAGAGTACAAAGACCTTCAGTGACCACTGTACACAAGCTACAGGAATTCAATATCCATGCCACTGAACCCTAATATGTAAATATCCCACCACTGCAAACCAATTAATATGTGATGAGGCTATCTCGCCACTGTCAACCAATTAATATGTGATGTGGATATCCCACCAATGACAACCAATTAATATGTGATGCCCCTGCACTGGCCCAGTAATCAAGGAGCCTCAATTCTCACCACTGGCAACAGTGAGGGACGTACACAATGGGAGGATTACAAGTACAAACACAATAAAGTGCAATTTCCTTTAAGAGCACATACAGACCACAGTCAGTCTGAGGTAGGTTTCTCCCTCTTTCTCCAGATCCCCACTAAGACTCCCCACTGGCACAGCTATAGTGCCAAGTGATCAAGCTAAGACCTACAGCACCATCTCTGTTCAGCCAGTGCTTCATGTCCCTGCCCAAGTAGCTGACACACACACACACACACACACACACACACACACACACACACACACACACACACACACACACACACACACACACACACACACACACACACACACACACACACACACACACACACACGCACACTTTGAGATTTGACTGATATACATATACAAACACACACACACACACACACACACACACACACACACACACACACACCTGGGCAAGGCTTGCGCAGGTTTACTAGCTATGCCCCCTTTTGCCCAGACTATAAGGTAGTTCCAGCTGCCACCAGCCACCCTCATCAGTTACTATAAGGTCCTTACAAAGGGTTTCCAATCCTATTGTATAATGTTGCTATTAATCCAAATGGTAGTTTTTGACCAAGTGCCAGGCTATTAGGAGTGGCATGTACAGTGTCACCAAATACATATGCCAGTACTCTAAGAGCTTAAATATGTCTCACAAATATCAGCCACAAAGTTAGGTTTAAAGAAATGTAATAATAAATAATAAAAGAACAAGACAATACTCAATAACTCAACACAATGATGTCAAAGTTCAAAATCACAGGAAGTATTTAAAACAATGCAAGACAGTCTCACATAAATACAGAAAACATCTAAACTAATCTTTACTATATTCCTATCTATATCTAAGAGATACTCTGCCCTGAATCTTACTTAAAAACAGGGAAGTGCAGATGATGATGATGTTCCAAGACAAAATGCAAAATGCACAGTCTCTCTCTGACAGAGTTCCCAAATTAATATCAAACATTACTGCCGGGCCAGCTTGGATGACATCACTCTTTGTCACCTGACTTCAATTCCCAGGCTAAACAGAAACTTAACATAATTTCATATTTCTGTGTTAAAAATACATATCTCTCAAATGTTTGCCAGATCTTGGAAATTGCAGAACAATAAAACACTTTACAGTTTAAACCTATTAATTAATTTTCTTTTAAGACAATAGAAAGGCTTCTAGCTCTAGACATTGTGTCTACTTCTGCACTGAAACTGAGAGATAACATCTCTTGTTTATGGCCCAGCTATAAAGTAACTTAGCCTCAGCTATTCTTAAGTTTGCAAGTTAATCTTTATGTTCCAGCAGGGTATGCTGTTGTTACATTCTTGAAACTCAGTACATAACATAAAGTTCGTATAAATCATATCAATATTCACAAATGACATAGAATTACTTACAAAATTCCAGATAGCTGGGCTGGCAGCATGACATTGGAGGATGACAGAAAACAGGTTCACTATATCAACAGTAATGAAGACTACATCTTGATCAAACTCTAATGAACTGAGATTCTCTAAATGATGCCAAGAATGCTTTAAAATATATGGTTCAGATTTCAGAACTGACTTACATTTAAAATCCACATACTTTGCCTAGGGTTCAGTTTTAAAACCCTTGCTGACACAATTGGTCTCAGAGGGAGGTCTTGAGTCATTTCTGTATTTTTGGGATACCAGATATGGAGGGTTTAGTTACATTAAGATATTCCTACTGTTCATACTGCATTTCTCCCTACATGACCATGTCAAGTAACAAAAAATCTGAATTGGCACATGCAATGTTGATTTCGTTAAGTAAACTCTGGTATATGTTTCTTCATTAGAAAGCAGCTGAAACATCTTCAGAGAATAATCAAAACTGTTCATTATTACCACCCCACCACCTTTATTGGGTTTTAAAAGTGAAATACCTGTTGCACTAAAAAGCTTGACAAGTTCAAAGTTAAAAGGGGAATTAGACTCTACGCTGTTCAGATATTTCCATACACAAAGTACTGTGGGTAAATGATTAGTCCAAATACATTCTGCCAAGTATGAATTTTCAAGCTGAAGATTTCTTATTTTAAATAATTTCCTTTTGAATTCCGTTAATTGTGACCTTAAAGAACAATTGCTCTTGTTCGCACTGGTGGAGAGGAATAAACTGAAAAGCACAACTAAGTTTCAAAATCAATTTCACAAGCATTGGTAGTATGTGGTTGGCTGCAATTCATAGAACGTTAAGTGGTTGCCATGCTACCATTAGCAACAATGTGTGCATAAGCCTGAGGCATTTGAGAGAATAAATCTTGACTTGGATTATATAGTCCTCTAACTGCACATCCAGTAGAGGAATTCTGACCATCATCCAGGGGAGGGTTGGCAAATGTTGAAATTTGTTGAATCAGTAGTGTCAGGTCCCTGAGCAGATCCATAGTGTAATATAAGAACAGGTAATGCTTGAAAATTCATACTTAGCATAATGTATTCAGACTAATCATGTACCCAAAGAACATCACATATGGAAATGTCCGAATGTTGTAGAACCTAATTCACCTTTGAACTTCTCAAGCTTTTCAGTGAAATAGGTATTTCACTTTTAAAATGACTTATTAGAGGAAAACAATTTTAAAATAACAGTGCTTGACAATGAGTTAAGATCATTAAACAAAGCTATAAAAATGACGTATCCTTTCTAATGTTAAGCAGTTGTACAATAGCATTTTTCATAAAGTGGATGACAATATAAACAAAAATAATGCCCATAAGGTCGATAAGTTACAGAGAGACACTGCATGGAATACAAGCAGGGGAGGGCATATCCTGAAGCAAGACATCGACATGGCAATAGAGTTGTTTCTTTCAGTGACAATGTGGATTTTGTGACAGAAGAGTTTGAAAATGGGGGTGAGGAGGAGCCTTTTTTAGACCAACCCCAAGTTCACAGGTCCGAGAGGCTTGCCAACTGTTACAAGGACGCCAATCATGACCCCACAACCTGTTCAAAACCCCAACAGAGGGATAGTTTTTTTTTTTTTTGAATTTTCGGGGTAGGGGCTGGTACAGGAGAAATTAACATGTATTTGTGGAAGTAATGAGCAGATGGACATTTCTGTTCAGGATTCATTTAAGATTTTTAATCTGTCTGATATAACATTGTCTGATGTATGTTTGTTTGTCTTCAAGAAGGGATTTAGCTTTATATTTAATTTTATTTGGATATAGTTCAAGCTGTTATTCAACTGAAATTTTTTCACTAGAAGTTTGAATTTAAAAATGTTTTTAGTCAAGGTGGTCACTGCACACAACGACACAATCATTTTACGTAGGAAGAGCACTTTTATACCACCCCCCTAATTCTTGGGTTTCATTTTGTGATAGAATGTGTGAATGTCAGTTTAGGAACATGCATAAAAACAAAAAATGGCTTCATGACAATCTGACCTTTGAAGTAAGAGTTTTTAAACTCACACACTACAAGCGTTTACATATAATGAAACCTGATGAAGGTGGTGGGGTGGTAGTAATGAACAGTTTTGATTATTCTCTGAAAATGTTTCAACTGCTTTCTAATGAAGAAACATATACTAGAGAATAGACTCGTAATTAAACAAGAAATCTCATAAGCTCAAAAATGAAACCTGATTATATCTATGTACATATATGACTGCTATAAACTCACCTAACCAATCCATTAAGAGCTACTGTGTGTCTTATACATATAGCCAGTAATTACTAAATTATGTATCTAATCCCTACTAATACCTCTTACTAACTTTATAAATCCTGCTTTGATTAGAAAAGCTTACTGACTAGTGTCAAGACAGAACAACTAATAAACTTTACTATTTCTGATGTCCACCTAACATACCATGTATCTAGTGTCTACCTTCCCTATGTGTATATTTCTACAACTACAGCTTCTTTTACAGAGTTTCACTCTCTCTTCTTTCACATTCAATACCCAATACTTACCCACTATCCTATCTCTGTAATTTCTCCCTTCACAACTCATAGCCTTTCTTTATTCTTTCTACCTTTAAATCAGCTGCTAACTGTTCCACACTAATGTCTACTGTATTTTTCTGTATTTATCCATATAGTGCTACTATTTCCCACCTATTTTCCTCCTTTCATTATCCCTATTATCCAAAATATATTTTGATATTTGTATCCAGGCACCCATTGTTATTTGCAAAAGTATTGCTTTAGATAACTGTTCTTGAACTGTTTCTTGTCAAAGACAAAGGGCACCTTGCAATGTTATCAAGCATGTTATCATGGATTCTTATCTTCTTCTAATGTGCATTACTATCAATATTCTGTATGATAATTGTTGTGTTGTTTTTGTCTGTGGGCTAAGATCACATTTAAAAAGGTGCTTCAGTCCATTGCTTTTACTCAGTTAAATGTTAGATAAAATAAGATTAGGCCAAATTATGTACCTAACAGATAGTACTTGATAGTGCTGGGAGTCCATTTAATAATGGGATCCTCTTGCTGAATCACTAAATAGTATTTCTCAGTATTGCTGAGCTTTCTAGCAAACGAGACGTTTATCTCCCATTATAACTTGTGACAAAAGTGAACCTATACCAACCTCAGAGGCATCCCTATGGACCAGAAATTGTAGAAGTCTGGAGCTATTAAAATGGGTTCCAAACACAACATAGCTTTTAACAGTTTAAAGACTTGTTCTGCTTTATTTGTCCATTTACTTCTGAAAGAAACCTTACCATTTTTTAAGTAAGTCGAAGGGCATGCAATGTCAGCAAGTATGGAATAAATTTCGAATAATAGCTTGTAAGGTATGAGAAAGACTTAACTTGTTTCCTAGTGGTTGGCATGGGTGACTCTGTTCTGTAGTTGCTTCAGCCTTCTCATCTGGTAGTTTTACTATCCCTTGGTAAATTATATACCTGAAGAGTGAACTTCTGTCAGTGGCTAAATTGCATCTAGCTGTGTTAGCAGTTAGCCCAAACCAACCAAGTTCTATGCACGGGGGAGATGCACGGTCCAAACCAAATGCCTCAAAACAACCAAATAGACCAGCAAGAGCAAAAGTGGAGGTAAATAGTAATCCTTTATTGAATACAGACCGGTTTCAGCAAATGTTGCCTTCTTCAGTGTAGGACAAAACAACAAAGTCCCATCCATCAAACATTATATAAGAATTTTCAGCCAATAAGCCAACAGACATCATAAATATTAATAATATGAAAAAATATAGCCATAGCCCACAATTATATTTATTTGGAATGGCTAAATCCTGACTAAATACATTATTGAACCATCACAGAAACCTTCAAGAACATATTTTCATAAATGAGTATATGTTTAAAATGCATGAAAAAGTACATGAAAAAATGCATAGCATAAAACCAATCCATCTATTATTTTCAACCATCAGACATCCAAGATGGAAACATTGAAAAAAAAAGAAAATACAAAATGGAAAAAATAGAAAAATACTACAGTTTGTTAAACAAGGATCCTGATCAAAATGCAGGACAGTATGTTGTACAAACCCTCCATATCATAATTATCCATTGTATCTATGATGCCTAAAGGTGTGATTATGCACTGAACTGTGCTAATCATCCACTCTGACTAAGATACCTGAAGGCATATTAAATATAGCACATAAGTGGTCATAGCCATAATGTATTATAATACAGGAGCAGTCTATCAGAAAAAAATGGACCCACCCCATCTGGTAACAATACCACCTGGAGCAGAAAAAAGATTAGACAGGAATGGAGACCCCAACATAGACAATAGTATAGGGTAGGCCCATGAAACTAATACGTATAGAACCAACTATAAATGGTCATTAAGCCCAGGGTGAAACAGACCCCCTAATGTAACTATCCAATATTTCTCTTTATGATCTAATAGGCCATGCCAGCCTTGTTTATTACTTACGATCAATGATCATGAAGTTAAATCTAGCCTGTGGGTGTTTAAGAGTGTGTTGGTACAAAGCACTAGTTACTTTGTGATTTCTAATATCACTGCGATGTTCATTCATTTGAGATCTGAGTGCCCTAGAAGTTTGGCCTACATAGAATGCACCACAATGACAAGATGCTAGGTACACTACCCAATCACTACTACAGTTGCCAAATGTTTTAATGTTAAATATCTTGCTGGTGTTGCGACTAGAAAATTCCTTTGATTTGGGCATATAAGAACAAGATCCACAGTGACCACAGGGAAAAGAGCCAAACAGCTCATCACCTTGTAAAGTAAGTTGTTTATGAATGGTACCTCCGCTAGCCATGTGTTTGTAATGTGACAAATATGAACCCAAGGTTTTCCTATGAAAACCGACATTGTGGACCCAAAACTGACCTCAACTGGTCATTGGCCAGTAAGATATTCCAATGTTTGTTAATAATATTCCTAACCATATTGATATTTCTTCCATAAGTCGTAACAAACCTTGCAGGAGTACAAGATGTATTGTTATTCTTGGTTTTGTATTCTAATAGTTGTTCCCTGTTCATACGATTGGCCCTACATCTGGCTAAGTTAATGTCTTGATGGTCATAACCCCTGCTGGCAAACCTCTGGCTCAGATCCATACTGGCTGCTTGATATTCCTCATCCCTTGAGCTAAGACGTTTTATGCGTATGAACTGTGACACTGGAATACTTCTGATAGTGTGACGCGGGTGCATGCTAGAAGCATGACGCAAGGTATTATATTGTGGGTACTTACGAAACACCTTCGTGGATAAAGTATAATTTGAGGTTTGTTACGACTTATGGTAGAAATATCAATATGGTTAGGAATATTATTAACAAACATTGGAATAGCTTACTGGCCAATGACCAGTTGAGGTCAGTTTTGGGTCCACAATGTCGGTTTTCATACAAGCGGGGGAAAACCTTGGGTTCATATTTGTCACATTACAAACACATGGCTAGCGGAGGTACCATTCATAAACAACTTACTTTACAAGGTGATGAGCTGTTTGGCTCTTTTCCCTGTGGTCACTGTGGATCTTGTTCTTATATGCCCAAATCAAAGGAATTTTCTAGTCGCAACACCAGCAAGATATTTAACATTAAAACATTTGGCAACTGTAGTAGTGATTGGGTAGTGTACCTAGCATCTTGTCATTGTGGTGCATTCTATGTAGGCCAAACTTCTAGGGCACTCAGATCTCAAATGAATGAACATCGCAGTGATATTAGAAATCACAAAGTAACTAGTGCTTTGTACCAACACACTCTTAAACACCCACAGGCTAGATTTAACTTCATGATCATTGATCGTATCTCTGGCGACAGAAGTAATAAACAAGGCTGGCATGGCCTATTAGATCATAAAGAGAAATATTGGATAGTTACATTAGGGGGTCTGTTTCACCCTGGGCTTAATGACCATTTATAGTTGGTTCTATACGTATTAGTTTCATGGGCCTACCCTATACTATTGTCTATGTTGGGGTCTCCACTCCTGTCTAATGTTTTTTCTTCTCCAGGTGGTATTGTTACCAGATGGGGGTGGGTCCATTTGGCTACAGGCGAGCCTTTTTGGATTTTTCTGATAGACTGCTCCTGTATTATAATACATTATGGCTATGACCACTTATGTGCTATATTTAATATGCCTTCAGGTATCTTAGTCAGAGTGGATGATTAGCGCAATACAGTTCAGTGCATAATCACACCTTTAGGCATCATAGATACAATGGATAATTATGATATGGAGGGTTTGTACAACATACTGTCCTGCATTTTGATCAGGATCCTTGTTTAACAAACTGTAGTATTTTTTCTATTTTTTCCATTTTGTATTTTCTTTTTTTGTATTTTTTTCAATGTTTCCATCTTGGATGTCTGATGGTTGATTGTGCTATATACAATCCAAAATAATAGATGGATTGGTTTTTGGGGTACCTTACATGCTATGCATTTTTTCATGTACTTTTTCATGTATTTTTTCATGCATTTCCTTTAAACATATACTCATTTATGAAAATATATTCACAGTCATTTTTTACATTGGTTGGTTTTGGCCATTCGGGGGGTTTTTGAAGGTTTCTGTGATGGTTCAGTAATGTATTTAGTCAGGATTTAGCCATTCCAAATAAATATAATTTTGGGCTATGGCTATATTTTATCATATTATTAATATTTATGATGTCTGTTGGCTTATTGGCTGAAAATTATTATATAATGTTTGATGGATGGGACTTTGTTGTTTTGTCCTACACTGAAGAAGGCAACATTTGCCGAAACCGGTCTGTATTCAATAAAGGATTACTATTTACCTCCACTTTTGCTCTTGCTGGTCTATTTGGTTGTTTTTAGCAGTTAGCCCAACCTGACATAGGGAACTAAGATGCTTTGAACTTTAGGGTGATGATTTCCCTAATCCTCAGAAAATATTACCACATCATCCAAACAGGCTGATGAATACCTAGCATATGAATTAAGAAATTTTGGCCACTAGGCTATGGAATGTTGCAGGTGCTCCATGGAAACCAAAAGGCAGCATTCTGTCATGAAAAGGACCACCTGGTGTTGAAAATGTTATTTTTCCTTAGCTTCTGGAGGTAGTAGAATTTGTCATTTGCCATCATCCATATATATAAAGTGGACAGAAACTCGATGTTCTCAAATTTTTTAATCACTTTGTCAAATTAGGTCATGGGATACAAATCAAATTTCAAATTTTAACTTTCTGAAGGCATTGCTAAACATTATACAATGATCAGGTTTAGGACCAGAACAATGTGACTATTACAATCACTTTGGGATTCTTCTATGACCTCAATAAACACTTTCTGCACATCTTCTCTAACTGTTTCACACTTGAACTCTGGGTGTCTAGTATGATTTTAAATTTAGTTTTTCAACGAGCATGGTTTCTGTGTTGCACTGGATTAAGCTGGTTCTATCAGGCAACTTTAAGAAAATGTATTTATTCCTGAGCACAAATTGCTTTACTTCTTTTTTCTGTGATATTGATAATGTGCACCTTATTTTAACTTGGGAGCATGCTGTGGGAACCTCAGCAGCTTCTGAAAATATGTGTACTACAGACATTTCAGTTTCCCTCCGGGATTCTAGGAATTTAGATGGTGTATCTGTTCTGGTTTTCTTTTCCCTGGATTTCTCATCTAGTCACCTTATAATTTACATGACTTTTATTTTTTTCTACAATCTCAAAATGTCTTTACCACTTTGCAAATAATTTGTTTTTACAGTGGATATTAACATAAATGTATTTTATTTTTTTTGTTTTTACAGTGGATATTAACACAAATGTATTTTTTTGTCTATTTGTTTATTATTTATTTATTTTTGCATATTTTTACCAGGTTGGCCTAACTGGGTATTCAGAGACACCTAAATTAATTAGTTAACCTAATTTAAGTGGAGGCTTGCAGAGAAAAGTTCCATGTAAGAAAAAAATACAGAAAAATATAAGAAAAGCACAATAAGTGTACATAAAATGTAAGCAGTGAAAATAGTGCAGAAATACAAACTATAAACAGTAAGCATTATCAATGCAAATAAATTGCCAGAAAAATACAAGAGTTATAAACACCGCAGAAGTAAGAGCAATACAATCTGTTGGTATGATAAATAATTCAGTTTGTGCAGAGATATCTTACTAAATGAGATTTAGAAAGACAGCAACAGGGGAAGTAGAAGAAATGAATTGTAGTAATTAGCCGGTTAACAGTGAAGTGAAGGGGAGGTAGTAGAAGGAGTAGTGGGAGATGTTAACACTTGTGCTTTGTGCAAGGTTCATGCTGATTGTTTGAGTAGAAGAGGAACCAAAGCTGTGTTAAAAATTAGGTCATCATATTGAAGTGGTGTGTGCTAAAGGAGGGGGGACTAAGGTCAAGATTAGGGTCAGTCAGGAGTTAACCTAAGATGGTGACGATTAGGAACAAAGCCAGGAGTCTATGAGGTATTGTTTGAGCTGAAGTTTGAAAGGTTTGTTACAGTTGTTGGTTTGCTCAGTAGTCAGTGTTAGTGAATTACATAGTATGGAAACAGAGGAGGAATACAGGGAATCCCCAGCATAGCTGCCGGATAGTGAAATTTGAAACAGTAATTTGTTGTTGGAGAGGAAAGATCTGATTGGGGCATAAAGATGGATGATGTTAGTTTGCAATGAGCATTGTTTTGTTTTGTTTTATAACTGAGATTCTGGGTGGTGGATAGTTATGAAAACAACAGGCAGTCAGGTAGTCCATGCCAAAAAAGTTTTTAAATACTAAGCAGTGGTGGCCTTTGTAAGACAGTGGTGAATTTTGCAGTTTTATAATAACATTGCTGAAAAAGTTTGGGTTGGGTAGCATGTACGTTAATTAATATGGGAGTAGCATAGAGAAAGATTGGGATCAGGAAAGTTGTAGCAATGTGCTTTTGTTTCAGAGCTGGGTAGGTAGGGCGAGATTCTGTATAGGGAAGACAGTTTCTGATGGATATTTTTTTACTACCTCATTCATGTGGTTGGTGACTCTCAGTGTTCATATACTGTGACAGCTAGAAGCTTAGTACAGTGCACCTGTTCAGTTTTGGTACTGTCTGAAGAGGTTATATGGAACTGAATTTTCTGGTTACAGAGTTTAGGGGTGAATAGTGTCACTTTGACCTTTTTAGGGTTTAAAAATAGTTGAGTGTTGGAGAACCAAGTTTCAATAGAAGTTAGCAATTCACGTTAACTTTTGTAGTTTGTCAAGGGATTTTTTTTTGGAACAGATGAGCATGGAGTGATCAGCATGCAGCAGTATGGTGGCATGTTTACTACCTTTGTGGAGGTTATTTATGAAGATGTTGAAAAATAGTGCAGAAATTACCCTTGGGAGACTCCTACTGATACAGGGAGAAAGGAAGAAAATGTATTTTGCCATATGACAGCCTGTGATCTATTGCACATGTAGCTTTCAAGTAAAGCAAGCAAAGAAAATATTAACAAAGTAAGCAAAGAAAGCCCAAAGAATTAACTGTGGGTGTGAAATAAATCCAAAATAAGTGATAAAAAAGCACGTACACACAGAAACATGACTGAATAAAACAACCACCATGTAAAAATGAATGTATTTAATACTAAAACTGGTAAGTGCTTTCACTATATAAAATAGCTTCTTCAGACCAAAAAGTAAAGTGAGCAAAGAAAATATCAAGTTGAAGTAAGGCTGGTGTATGTATTAATTTAATATTGGACACTGTTTTGAAAGCTGTAGATAGGTTGAGGAAAACTGTGGATACTGTTACCTAGTTTTATGTTTGTGTTTTATAGTGGAGAAAAAATGAGGACTGCAGTGATTATGCTGTGATGTGGGCAAAAACCTATTTTTGGGGGGAAAATAAGTTGTTGTCACTGATATATTTAAGAAGCTGAGATTGCATACCTTTTTTAAATACTTTTGATAAAGGGAATAGTATGGCAACGAGCCTGTATTTGGAAAGGTCTGCAGTGTTTCTGCCTTTATGCAGTGGCAGTTCATAAGATTTTTTTTCCATAATGGAGGAACATAATTTTCATTTATGGAGAAGTTTATTATGGTGAATACAGTGTTATGGTGTCTGCTGCCATTTTAATGAATTCTGCAGGTAAGTTGTCAGGATCTAAAGCATTAGATTTTAGGTGGCATAGAAGCTGTCTAATAGTCAAAGTAGGTATGGGATTGAAAGAAAAAGTCTTGGTGATGTTTGTCTGACATGATGATGTTGGATGTGTAGCTGGGCTGCAGTTTTCAGGAGTGAGACAACTAACTGTATGAATCAGTTATTGCACTGGGTGAAACCTTGTCTGCTTTAGAATCAGTGGAAGGGGTTATTTGTTATGACAGAGATTTAGTATATAACTTTTTAAGGACATGGTTTAGGTTTTGAAGATTTGCGTAGTGTAATTTTTGTCTTGTTTTATCCTGTGTTTACTGCAGTTTTCTGAGGTATTTGAAGGTTTGTTGGTTTTGTTGAGTTCTATTTTTTCCCAGATTTTTCTGTGCTTTATTACTTTCTGGAACATGAGCTGTTTTGTCTAGTTGGATAGCCTTTTGGTTCAGGGTGTTTAGGAAGGATGTATTAAATAGCGATACAGCTTCATCCAAAGGGATGTAGTGTAACAGATTCCAATTGAGTAGTTTTAAATTTCATATGAAAGTACTTTGGTTGAAAAATAGTTGGCATATGTACCCCATTGAAACATTGCTGTGAGTATGTTGGTTTGATTTCTAATGATAAAGGTGGGCATGTGATCTCTTACAGTGTCAGGATGGGAGCTGCTGGAGATAATTTTGTTTGAGTGCCAGTAATGATCCCGTTTATGATGGAATTAGTTGAAGTATTTTTATGGTGTCTGGTTGGAGTGGAGATAACTGGTTTATGGAGTTGTATAAGAATTCAGTGTGAAGAGTTTGCTAGTCATTATTGAAATCTCCTAATATGATGGTTTCTTGAGAGATTTTTCATGTGGTACAATAGAAGTACTCCTTGGCAGTTTCAGTGTCATTGCCCAGGGTATATAGACACTTATCAGACAGATGTTTTTTTTAGTTGCTAAGTTTGTGTAAGGTGATACGAATTTCTGCATTACTAACTGGGTGGTAGAGTGAGATTTCCAATGAATTTTGATATAATATTGCAACTCCATCGCCATTTTTTTCTGTATAGTCTGAAAATATTGCAACCTTGTCTTAGAATTTCTTAATATTTCATGTCTTGGTTTAGTCAGGTTCCGGTTACTACAGCAATGCTAGGGAACTGATGGGCTATCCAAACATTGAATTCTGTTATTGTGCTGTGTATGCTATGAAGATTTATATTATATAGATGGAAGCTAGATTATTTATTTTTGTTGTTGTGGAGACTTGTTGAGGACATTACTGGCCAATAAGTTGCTATTCATATTGTGAGGTGGGCCTGGGTTTGATTTGATGTTTTCACAGAAGTTTATTCTGTGATGTGTTTTGTACCACAAGCAAAAGTAGGTACCAGTTATATACCAGTTTGTGATCTAAGGAATGTGTGCAAAGGATGTTTTTTTTTCCTTTTCTGAAGAGGTGGATGAAGATAATGAGAAACAGACTTGCAGCTATCAGAAAGTAAAAATAGGTGGAGATATTGTAGAATGAGATTATTGAAGGGGATGGTAGGTGATCGGTACAGAGGGGTGTTACAACACTGTATAGTGTGACAACAGGCCAAGGGGTATAGGTATAGGTAGTGGAAGTATGCGCTTAGCATTATTTAGTTAACAGAGAGAAATAACTGTGGGAAGAAAAAAGGACAGTATGTGTACTAATGATATGTTAGATAAGGAAATAGAGTGTTTTTAATTGTACTGGTTGTATAAGTAATGCAGGGAAAAGTGGAGCTCGTTGATTGATAGTAAAAGTGAGGTGTGCAGGAGAGACGATATTAAATTTGGGGAGTAAGAGGTTTATGATATATGAAATTATGGTTGTGTGAAATCTGGAAAAAATAACAGGAAGTTGAAAATTATAGTAGTTGGAGGGTGGGAATGGTAGGGCAGTGATATAGGCTGGGTTATAGAAAGAAATATTAGTGGAGGATGATAGTGGTTGATATAGAGATGGAACTGGTTAATAAGTGCTTAATATGTATGTGTGGAAAAATAAGCTGGATCTGAGTAGGAAGGAAGAAGTAGATGGAGAGTAAGAGATTCAACAATGGGGCTTTGTATATCTGTGGGGAGAGCTAGATTAAGAAGATGATGCAACAGAAGTGCTTTGTTTAAGTTAGAAGTGGAGGACATGAAGTGGAAGCTTTTGATTGGATGTCTTGTGAAAAGGAAGGAGAGAAATGGAAGTGAGGATGCGGTGTGAGCTGGCATGTATTGATTGGATGATTGAGTATTGATGGGCAGAGATGACCTGGTTTAAACATAATGTATGTGGAGGATTAGGAATTGGGTACGAGAGTAAACTGAACTTAAGCATAGCGAGGGCAAATGAAATGGAGCTTTCCCATACAGGAAGAAAATTAGCGTTAGGAGAATAAAACAATCTGTGTACTATCAGAGCACTAAGTTTTGGAAGCAAAATACATTTTAATTAAATTAAAAGATATTTAAAGTTGTTATAGTTTTGATTATAAATGAAGGAAAAAACTACAGAGTAGAAGCAGCAATGTACTTCTGCTGATTCTAGTTACAAAAGAAAAACTTTGGTCAATTAGGTTATGATGCTGGGACTAGCAAAATGTTTTGGTGTCTTGAGACTGTGTGTATGTGTGTGTGTGTGTGGGGGGCTCAATCCAAGCAACAGATGTTAGACAATTAGCTCCATGAGCCCATATCATAGCATGAATTACATGTACTGTTTGCAAGAAGCTGGTAAGAGTTTGCTGCTTAGCTGCAGCCTCAGTGGTGAGATTGCGAATTATACTGTCCTTTTCCTTTGCTGTTTCTGATGTCTTTTACTATTTGGAACATAACACCACTTTTGTAGCTTGCTAGAGTTGACTTGATGGCAACTATTTATAAGAAGCTGGTTAGAGTTTGTTGCTTAGTAGCACCCTCAGGGGTGAGAGCACAGAGGAAGTTCTGCTTTTGTTTTGTTGTTCCTAATGTCTTCTACTATGAAGGAAAGTGACAGCACTTGTAGCCTGTTAGAGTTGAATTGATGGCAAATCACCATGATGATAAGAAGAAGAACATAAGTCCCACCACATGCTGCAATACAAGATGACAGTTTATCTTATTTTTGACTCCTGATTTACCTTCTCTGAGTCCTGCATTTTTGCTAAATGCTCTCTATTGTTTCTGTTCATATATTCTCTTACTATAATTCTTATTCTGTCTGGCAGATCTGATAAATGCTCTGTTGCACTTTTAAAGAGGGTGTTTGTTTCCTCCTCCAGGGTTTATTTTTCTGGATCTAGCAAGTGACAAGATGTAAGACCAGTGCTGCAAAGACACATGGTTTGGGATCCAGAGTCTACTACTCAGGAGGAGGACAGGCTAAGAAAAAGTGTGGGAAATGTGGTGAGAGAGAGGCTTCAGAAGGCAGCGAAGGATATAATCAGAATTAGTGACAGACCCATGGCAGTCAGATTCCAGTGTAATGATAGGACAGTTTTCATAATCTCAGTCTATGCCCCATGGCAGGGTTGTGATAGTGAGGAAAAGACTCTATTCATATAGCAGTTGCAGGACCTACTAGATGAAGCAGGGTAACTTGAACTGGCATTGACAATGGGTAACTTGAATGCATATATCGTGACAGAACAGGATATAAGGACTGCCTGAGTCCACATGGGTGGGGCAATGGGAATAAAGAAGGAAAGGACATTCTAAACTTCTGTCTGGCAAATGGCTTCATAGTTGCCAACACATGGTTTAGAAAGATAGACACTCACAAGATCACATACAAAAGTGACCAATATGCAATTCAGGCAGACTTCCTCCTAGTAAGGAAAGATCACTGGCATGCAATCAGTAATTGCAATGTCATCCCCAGTGAAACAGTCAGCGCACAGCATAAACCACTGGTTGCCACAATCAGCTGCAAGCAGTGATAATAGAAGGCTCCATAGTCAACAGAGATCAGGCTGAAGACCTGAAAGTTGACTTGAGAGAATGTGCAACAGTTCAAGGAATTACTCAGGGCTCTAGCACCCCCAAGGAGAGGAGAAAATAGGTGGAGTTGAAGAAGAATGACAAAGCCTTGGCAGCACCTCAAAGCAGCATGTGTGAGGACTACAGAACGGATACATGACCAAGCCAGCTATGGAAATAAGGTACATAAAAGAAAGCTGGTGGTGGAATGTAGAAGTCCAAAGAAAGAAGGAGTGCAGGAAAAAGTGGGACACAGAAAAAGCCTGGGTAGGAAAGAGTACCGGTTGGCTAACAAAGAAGCTAAGAAGGGACTTGCAATAGCAAAGAAAAGGGCATTGGAGGCACTCTACCAGCTTCTAAAAATTGACTCAGTAGTAGGCACAAAGAAATGTTATCAGGTTACAAGACAAAGACAGAAAGATCACATTCATAAGGGATGCTAGCAGCAACAACCTTCACCCCAGCCCCAGGACATCAAAGGCAGATGGAAAGAGTACTGACAACATCTTCTGAATGAAGGAAACCCCACAGAAGCTGTTCTGCCCCAGACACAGCCTACAATGAGAGAAGAAGATGATGAGCCCACCCTAGAAGAAGTAAGAATAGCACTCAAGAAAATGAAGTTAGGGAAAGCAGCAGATTCAGATGAGGTCACAGCAGATATGATAAATACGCTGGGTAAGATAGGGGAGAAGTGACTCCTGAGGGTACTCATAGCAGTGTGGAGAGAAAGGAATATCCCAGATTATTGAAGAATAAGCATACTTGTGCCAGTCTACAAGAACAAAAGGGACAGCCACAATTGTGAGCAGTACAAAGGTATCAATCTCCTGTCACAGTGCATGAACGTTCTGGAGAGGGAGATTGATAAATGGATATGCACAGTAGTAAAAAGTAACATTGGAGATGTGCAGTTTGGATTTAGATCAGGATTCAACACAACTGACCCGATGTCTGTGATGAGACAGATAATTAATAAGAAGCTAGAGATGAAGAAAAAGTCCAACTGGGCATTCCTAGACTTGAAGAAAGCATATGACAAGGTCCCAAGAAAGCTGATTTGGTCAGTCCTGCAGTGGTCTGAAGTCTCAGAAACATTGATAGAATTAGTGCAAGCTATGTACAAGGACTCAATAACTCAACAGCACTTGCCCTCACAGAGGGTTCCCAGTGGGATTGGAGGTGCACCAGAGTTCATCTCTGAGTCCACTGCTATTCATACTGATGATGGACTATATTAGCAAACAGGTCAGAAGGGGAGAAATCAACAAAGTTGCTGTATGCAGATGATGTGGCATTAGAGGCAGAGTCAGAGTAAGAACATCAGCAAAGTATAGGGGAATGGAATGTAAAACTGAAGGAACATGGAATGAAACTAAGTTCAGATAAGATAGTGGTAATGGCAGCAAACTGGAGAAATCAGATGAAGCTGAGAATTGAGATAGAAGGGAAGATAATGCAACAGGTTAATAGCTTCAATTATTTGGGAGTGGTCATTGAGGAGAAGGGAATTGTGAAAGAACAGGTCAAAGCTAGAATCAGAGGAGATTGCAGCCAATTGGCATAGAGTGCCAGGTGTAGTGTATGATAGAAGAATGCCAAATAAGCTGAAAAGTAAGGTGTACAAAACACTGGTGCATTCAGTACTACTATATGGTACAGAAACCTGGACAGTAAAGGCAGAGCAGATGTGAAAGCTAGAGGTGATGGAAATAAAGTGCATGAGAAGGGTGGTTGGATGCACACTGTGGGACAGAAGAAGAAATGCAAACATAAGAGCAGAAGCCAAGAAGCTTCAGTTGTAGAAAAGATAAAAGAGAACAGATTAAGGTAGTTTGTGCATATGTGCAGACAATCGGAAGACAATCTGGTGAAGAAGACTTGGGACAGGCAAGGCGAAGGTAAGGGGAAACAAAAGGGTGCCCAGCAAGAGTCTATATCATGACATTGAAGGATAAAAAGGGTGAATGCTCTTTTATCAAACACTAAAAACTAAATGTCGAACATACGGAACAGTGATTTTTTTCCAGGGAAAAAAATCGCTGCTCTGCAAAAAAAAAAATTCAAACACAAAATAAAGTGGGAGACTTTGCCCCACATCCCACTCTTCCTTAAATATACTAACTCTGAGATCAGACCACAGTGGAGGAAATGGCAAAGTCCCGAAAATGGCCCAGAGATTTTTTTCCTGGGAATAAAAATCTCTGTTCCATGTGTTTGGCATTCAGTGCTTTCGACTTTCAGTGTTCAATAAAAGAGCAATCACTCTTTTTATCATTCAACTTCCTAATATAGACCCATCCAGCAAAGAGGTGGATGGATTGTGTGAAGGATCTGCAACAATCTGGTATGAGTGTCGAAGAAGGCAGGAGTGTGGCATTGAATTGAGAGAGATGGTACATTTTGGGATATTTTCTGCTTAAAACCTAAGCTTTGGCTAGCTAAGATCTAGCTGTATTCAACTGGACGTATAAGAGAATTTAAGTACCTTTTATCTGCACTTTTTTTCAAATAATAGAGCATTATAATTGATTTATTTGTGTCGCATTGAATATTAACTGAACTGGAAGTTTTGACTCTGATTTTTCATCTTGGTGGCTTTCAAACTGCCCGCCCCTCTTGTAAATTTGTGTTTGGATACTCCTTCTGGGCCCATCTAATTTGCTCACTCAACTGAGTGCATTGAGATCATATTCTGATTTCAGGCACTCCTATTGTGTACAAAGAGAGCATCTGGGAAAGAAAAAAATTAAGCTTGTTTCCTGCCTTTCCTGTAAGTGGTCTAGACAGTTTGTAGGCTTCTGAGCCCCCAAGCCTTTCTGTGCTGGAGGGAAGCGTTGTAGCTTAAATTTGTTTCTTAGAACTAGCCAGTTTTCTAGTTTCAGCACTCAAATCTGTTTCTTTGAACTCAGCACTTGTTCAGAACTCGTTGTAAGCACTAAATAAGCTGAAAATTACTACAGCACTCAACTTTCCTCACTTGTCTAGAGGAAAGCAGTTTTTAGTACTTAATAAATAAGCACCTATCCAGGCATGACTAAAGGTCAGCTCCCGGTGATTTCTCCTGTCTACCTGATGAATCTGGGCATCTTGGGGCAATGCAGCAATTGCCTCATGTACACAGACAACCCTCTCCTCCTACCACCCAACACTACAACCTGCGAGAGATGCACTTACATAGCCAAACTGGAAGCCAAGCTCTCTTCACCCAAGACTGGACTAGACAATCAAGAGAAGAAGGTAAACACTTCCATCACACCACACTATCACATAGTCCCTCAAATCCTACACCACCAAAAAACACACATAGAAACACAAAACACGCACCTACATTCATGGAGGCTCTCAATAAAAACCTGCCCAAGCATCAGGGACCTCCAAAGCAGAAATGTAAGCAAACTCCACTCCCCAACACAACCCAAATAACACATAGCCCACAAACTCAGTGTGCCACTCAACCACAGCCCATAAGACATAACGTACCCAACACTCTAGTCATAGGTGACAATAGTCAGGCACACTGATGTTCCACTCACCAGGCTAAACAAGGAGAAACTTTCTGTCAGCTGCCTGTCAGGTGCCAGGATCTACAACATGATGCACGCACACTCAGGTCACTCCACAACAAGTACAAATATGACACTGTCATTGTCCATGTTGGTGTGAATGACCTGAGATGTACCTCCCTGGACTACATGAAAAGAGACATGGAGGAGCTCTCCGATCTTGTAGCCCAGGCAGGTATGACCCTAGCCCTGAGTAGCATCCTGCCATCACCCAGAATGATACCACCATGCAAGGACAAAATGATTGACTTCAACAATTGGCTAAGCTTCTGGTGTCATTCTAAGGGGATCCAGTATTTGTCTGCCTGAGATGACATGATCGACAGACCAGGATGCTTTGCCAGAGATGGCCTGCAACTGTCATCCTTGGGGTTCAGGATACTGGCTAAGGCTTTTGCCACCCCTATAGTGCCTTTTTTAGGCAAAGTTCAAATGACAAATTCCCCACCGTAACAGGTACAAGCAAGCAAAATCTGAGGTAATGCTACTCAGTGCTAGAAGTCTAAACCTCAAAATGCACTCACTCGAGGCACTCCTTAAAATGGAGAACATTGACATCTGTGCAGTGGCAAAGACCTGGTTCAAAGCTCCAGAGAGCACCTCTGTATTACCAGACTATAATTCATACCACACCTTTCATCCATCTAACCCAGAATGAAGCACTAAAGGTGGAGGCGTGTCCATATTCATTAAGGATATCCACACCACCAGGCTAGTTGCACAGCATAATGCATCAGAGATTATCCAAGTGCAACTAAATCTGGGCAAGACTGCAATCCAAATTGTAGCTTGCTACAGACCCCCCACTATGCCCCAGGATTCCCACTCCTCATTTCTTGATACACTGGAAAGTATTAGGGTACAACCCAACACCCTAATAATGGGTGATTTCAACTACCCCACTATTAACTGGGAAAACTACTCATGTACCAACTCTTTTGCTCAATGTTTTCTGGAATTCATAAATTCCAATGCCTTGGATCAACTTATTCACACCCCCACCAGGGGCAGCAATATCCTAGACCTGGTCATTACCAACATGGGCAACCAGTGTTCCACACCAGAAGTCAATTCCTCATTGGTCAGATCTGACCACAAGCTAATCACCCTAGATATCCACATCCCGCCCCCACCACCAATTAGGGAAACCACAGTAAAAAACTTCTCCAAAGCCAACTTTACACAAGTGGCAAATGTCATGACACCCATGCAGATGGACAATAGAGGTACGACTGCTGAATCCTACACAAATGCACTTTATAAGCACTTACACGAGTGCATGGATCATGCTATCCCTAATAGAACCAAGATGCTATCCTCCAAAAACAGGAAGCCAATCTAGTGGTCCTCTGCCATAAACAAACTCTACAACAGAAGAAAGAAACTGTTGCAAAAAAGAGTAAAATCCCATGACTGAAGGAACTCCCTGGTCAAGCTCAGTAAGAAGCTGAGATCCCTCATAAAATCATCCAAAGCTAGTTACAAAAACAGAATTGCCACTGACTCTAAAGACAACCACAAAGCATTCTATAGCTATGTCAAGAATCTCAATGGCAGCACTCAGATCTGCTCTGAGTTACAGCACAATGGCACTAAATATACAGAACCAACTGATATTGCCACCATCCTGGCAGATAGGTTCAGTGCTAACCTTACCCCCCTCTCATCCCCTAGAGGGCCCATCTCTGTACTGGAAGAATGCAAAGTTCCTGTAATCACAGCTGCACAGGTAAAAAAACACACTCTCCAAAGCCAAGAACACAGCATCCATGGGACCTGACAATATCCCAGGCTGCGTTCTACATGAACTACAGAATGAACTGGCACCCTACCTAAGTACCATGTTCAATCATAGCCTCACCTCAGGCTTTGTGCCCACTGAATGGAGCACCACGATAGGTATCCCACACCACAAAGGGGGAGCCACAACAGACCCAGGAACTACCACCCCATTAGCCTGACAAGCCTGGTCTGCAAGGCCATGGAATGTATCACCATGGAACTCATAAACAAAGACATTGGTAATCACCAAACTCTGGACCCTACCCAGTTTGGGTTTGTAAAAGGCAGATCATGTCTCCTAAACCTGATTGACTTTTTTGAAGCAGTCATCAAAGCCATAGATGAGGCTAAGGTGGTTCACACAGCTTATCTAGGTCTTGCCAAGGCTTTCAACACCATCCCCCATTCTGGAATTATAGATAAGCTTACTAAACTAGGTATAAATCCCTATGTCACAAGATGGGTTGCCAAATGGCTCACAGACAGAACCCACACTTTGAAAGTAGTAGACTCCAAATCCGACTCCTGTTTGGTATCTACTTCTCTGAAGTACAGGCTAACACAGAAGGTCTTTGGCCAACAAAGTTTGCAGATGACTGCAAACTAGTAGCTATAATTGAAACTCCTAATGATGTGGATACTACAAAAGGGCCTCACTGAGACAGATGCCTGATGTCAAAGCCATGGCCTGAAGCTCAATGCCAAAAAGTGTATTGTCATCCCCTTTGGTAAAAACTCTGTACCCATGAACTACCACATAAGTGGTAGTCTACTTAACGCTGAAAGTGTGAAAAGACACCTTGGACACAGGTAGACAGTAGTCTCTCCTTTGATAATCACATTGCCACAGTGGTCAGGAAATCCTTCTATGTGGCTCACCTCATCACAAAAGGGTTCTCATCCAGAAAAAAAGAGGTAATTGTTTCCATCTACTCATCACTCATTAGACCCATTATAGAGTACAATGCCCCTTTTGGTATGTACCTCACAAGACATCTACAACAACTGGAAAGGCCACAGAAATACCTCACAAAGAGGATTACTGGCCTCAAACACATGCTCTATGCAGACCATCTAAAAAAACTCCGGCTTTACTCCGTTGTATATCGCCTACTCAAATGCGATCTCTGCCTAACATGCAAAGCTATGTCAAACCCAGAGCTGTTGGACATGATCCACTTAACGAAATCCCAATCCCTCCGAACTACATGCTCTAGGGACCTAAACCTTGACACCACAATAAACAGAACACGCTGGAGGGATAGATTCCTGCCCCAGAGATTTCCCATACTCCGGAACAGACTACCTGTTTATGTCAAACAGAGCTCCTCATTAGCACTCTTCAAGAAAAATCTTGATGACTGGATGGGAAATAGGAAATTCACCCCAGGGATCACTTCTGTGGCTCTGCTTGACAGGGGCACAGGAAAATAATTTTCTTGGGTGGAGAAAGCCAGGGTACCTTTTTGGCTAGGCTTATATAGGCCCTAGGGCTAATAGCCTAGTACCTACCTATGAACCTATGAACCTATGGTGACAGTTAACATGACACCCTGACCCCATGTAGGAAATGGTAAAAAGGGGTATGAGGAAAATGACAATCTAGGAAGCCTCAGGATGTATGCCATAAAGCATTTCAAATGGCATAAATTCAGTTGAGGCTTGGGGTACATTTGTTACTGCAAGGAGAATATATGGAACCAATTTTCCAAATCTCTTCTGTATATTTTTATAGCTTTCCATAACATAAAGTTTAAAGTTTTATTAAAGTATTCAGCTACTACTGTTTGAGGGTGGTATGCATACAATGTTTGCTGTTTCACTTTAAAAAAATTGACAAAATCCATGCTTTACTCTGAACATGAAGGGGGTTAGTAAGCATTTCTTCAGGAATTTCTACCATAGGAAAAAGCAATTCTTTTGATATGGACTCTGCACTGATTCTTTAAAGAAGTATTGTATCAAAAAATGCATAATCAATAAGTAGCACATAGTGATGTACCTTATTAGATTTCATAAGCATGCCCTCAGTGTCCATTGCTATTCATTCAACTAGAGTATCTACAATGACTAAGGTACAATGCATTGTTAAACTCCACCATGGGTAATGTCCTTTGACATTCTGAGGAAGCTGAACAAAAAGTCTTTATGTCCTTCATAATTCCTGTCCAGTAAAATCTGACTAAATCCTGGTTTCTTTTTGTCCATTCTTAAGTGTCTACTCAGAATGTGTCTGTGAGATAACTTAATTTGAAGTCCTCTAAAAGGCCTCAGACCTACCAGCTGGTTCAGTATCTTCTACCTATATTTAGTTACTAGTTCTTAATTCTAGTTATGGCCATAAAGTGTGATTGTCCTGCTCCCTAGTTTCCCATCTACTTGAGCTATATCCTGTGCAGCTCTAGTTAGTCTATTATCATCACATTTGTCTTTTTTGAAATTGTCATGGATTATCTGTAAGCCAACTCAGCATTACTTTCCTTTGTGTTCTGATGTGGGATGGAGGCAGAGCCTCTTTAATTGCAACAACAGGTACAGGTTTCCCTCATCTACTTCCTCCTTTAAAATGGTAATTTATAAAAACAGTTTTCTTCAAAATGGGGTACTGGTATTGCCATTTTTTCTTCACCAGTATTTATCTTACTTGCTTATATCTTAGAATCCTGCTTCTATTTCAAACTAGCTCTCTAGTTTGGTAAGCAGAGAGGAGATTAAGCCTATTCAAGATCCCTTTACCATTTTTCCAGTATAAGATTTACCTATTTTTTCTCCAGTTTCTATACCTACTTCCCAAGTGTACCTTTAGCAATGGGGCCTCTGTCAGTTTCTACAGTGATTTTTCTTACTCAAAATACTGGAGCTATTTGCCAAGGTCCAACTTCCCAGCCAATCACCCCACTGACTTTCTTTATTATTTGAACCACTGGGGTCTTTTGGAAAGACTCAGTATCAGAGTTATCAAGTCTTCTTCCCAGAGACAAATCTTAAATCCTTTCATGTTGTCTAGTTCTCTACCCTTTTCTTTAGTGGGGCTATGTATTTCTGGTAACATATCTGGCTGAACCTGTCCCCTAAAACTTCTATAGCTCTTGAAATGGGGGGAAGTCTTGACCAATTATTGTATCATGTCTTAATTCGGGTCCTATAACTACTAGATACAACATGCACCTTAAAATAGTTTGTATTTTTACTTGTGTTATTAGACATGTGTATTTATACTGTCTCCATGTATAGATTACTTCCAGATACATTGTACTCTAATTACAATCCTTGCGTTGCTTTTCCATCTGCCACAATATTATATTTGATAAGTGTAGTTACAGTGCTGTGACAGAAAGTAGATTCTATACTTCTAGTAGCTAAAATTTCAGAATTATCAATTCCATTTGTGTGATTTCACAAACAATTTGTTGGGTATTTTTAACTTTTTTTTTCAGGTATAATGTTGTCACTAATTGTGTAGCACTTGGTTGTACGTTCTTTTCTAGAATATCTAAATCAAACCGGGTCTATATTAGATCATCGAACACTGAAAACCGGATGCACTGGGGACCTACTGGATGCCATGCTACCACATGCCGGTAAGCATATTTATCCCCAGCACCCATGAGAATAGGACTAGCAATATGCTCCTCTTCTACTGTCTAGCAGACTACCTGGAAGTACTGGGTGCCATAGACTGCACACACATCCACATCAAAGATACACCCGGTGAACAGGGTAGGGTCTACTTAAACCACAAGGGCTTTCACTCCCTCAACTGCCAGGTTGTGTGCAATGCCCAGGGCATTATCATTAATGTGTGTGCTGGCAGCCCTGGAAGCTATCATGATTCCCACATCTGGTATTCCTCACAGCTTTACCAGGCATTTGCCAGGGGGGGCATCCCATATGGCCATCTGGTGGGGGGTGCTGGCTATGCACTGGAGCCGTGGATGATGACTCCCATCAGAAATGCACAAACACCCACTCAAGAATGCCATAATGAGGCACACACCCAAACCAGGATCATTATAGACCATGTGTTTGGGATTCTCAAGTCATGTTTCCACTGCCTTGACATATCTAATGGAGTCCTGCAGTACTTTTCAACACGTGCACACATGTTCATAGCATGTGCCATGCTACACAATATGATCCTGTGGAAACAGCTGCAGCAGGAACAGCATGGGGAAGGGCCACACAGCCCCCCACCATTGCCAAGGTTCCCACAGGCACAGAGGGACTCGGAGGAGGAACCCCCTGAGCCAGCTTCTGTAGCCAGATGGAGGCATGCCCAGTATGCCCTGGCCTTGGCAAATAGGCAAAGCATAGCACACATACTGACCCTGTAGAGACCCAGGGACTGACACCTCTCTCTGACTTGCATACACAGTAAAATGAATGCCACACACATCACACTACCTGTATCTTACCATGTATAGACAGTGTACTGCATGCATACAACATAGGCAGCCCTCAAGCACCATCCTCACATCTGCTACAGGCATAAGGTAAGTTAGTCTTCTTAACAATAAATGAATGGATTAGTATGTTCTGGTAACATATCTATGGTATTGCTGCATGCATGCAAGGGAATGGGGTGGCCTACTGGGATAGCAGCAGACAACTGACAGCTATGTGGGACACCAGGAAATGTTTGCCCAATACTGGCCTCCCCACACTATACAGTAGAACCCAAGGTGGAAATCCCACTACAGTATATGTGGGGGCCCAACTAACTGGGGGTCATAGGTCACAGGCATGGATGTCAGTGTGGGGGTCCCATACTCACCCCTCAGCCTCACACAGCAGGTCAGCTGTAGAAAAACATAAAAAAAATGTCTGGCAAAGGCCCACAAATGGCGACAATGATGAAATACCCCCCTACAGACTTACACAGTGATAGCACGGTTTACCTTCATAATGCCGATCACGTTATGGTCGACCCCGCTTCCACGAATACCGAACTGCAAGTTTTCAAAATGTCGAACACCAAATTTCCAAACTGCAAAATCTTGCTCCCTTTTGGCCCATGTTAGCACTGGTGTGAAGATGTGGCACGGTCAGAAATGTTGAGTCGACATTCGAAAGTTTTCGCAATTCTGGTTTCACAGAAACAGTTCCATGATGTGGCCGATCAGTTATATGTAATCAACATTATGAAGGTTAACAGACAGCACAGCAGATCTTGCAGCTGCAGTTAGGCTCTGAAGTCTAAGAAGTCTGAAACTCAAATGTATGCCATTACAATCTGACCTGTGGTCTCTAGTGATATACCTCTAGTCTCCAAGACAGGGCACAATACTTTGCTAAATGGAACCAAAATGTAAAGCAAATATCAGCACAATCTGTGCAAATGTGTACAGTTGACAGGTGTGCCCCCCCCACACACACACACATATTCCCATAGAAATGCAGTAACATGTATGTTTGCAGGGAAATAGCAGCAGACCACACATTGCCAGGGCTGTTTCATGCAAGGGAATGGGGTGGCCTACTGGGATAGCAGCAGACAACTGTTCCAATCAACATGATAACTTTTTGCATGTCCACAAAATGCAGGGGTCAATGAGCTATGTATAAGTGTGGTTAATACTGTCAGGATGTGGCCAGCACTTACTCCCGGCTATTGTGTTGTAGTGGCCTAGGTAGAGTGCTGTCTTTGACAGGGCCATGTTCCAATAACTGCAGTGCCAAGTATTCTGCATGTCAGCTACACCTACGGTAGGAGCTGTATACACTGCCCACATGTCAGTATCTGTTAATGCAGGAAAGCTGTACAAGTCATGAACAGGAGGCCACACATATGGACAGTACAGAGCTTGGAGTAACCTGCACAGTGCCTACCATACTTCTCAACTGTACAGACCTATTGCAGAATGTCCAAAGGTTTGCATCATAGGTGTGGTCTGCATAACATGAAATAGTGGTTGTCTGGCAAATCATGCAAGACCAAGGTCAGAAAATAATGACAGATTGTAGTGTCAAACTTCATACCCTATATAAACATGCATGCTAATGCAAAACCTGTTAATGAATCACCTTTCTAGGTTTGTAAGGCCAATAACTTAAAAATGGTCCCTATATTTAGGCCTCTCTCTCCCAATCACTTGTGGCTTTGTCCAGATGTCTGGATCTCAGAAGTTGGGAGGTATGGTGCCTAGTGGAACACTAGGTACCTGAAGGTCAGTGTACTGTCAGTGTATAAAAGGCTGCCACCTTTCTGTGTCAGCACTGACAGCAAGTCACTGTCCAACAGCCATACCCTTGGAATGACACAGTTTGTCACAGAAGGAGCACAAGTATGCCTTGTATATCTGTTCTGCTTGTCCTAACATTGCATTTGCCTGTCAACTATTTGCAAAATAAGAAAGGGTCATGTCAAAACAGCAACGGCAGACAGTGGGAAAGCAGACGTCAAACCCATAAGAGCAAAGAAGCAATTACCAAACCTTTCTCCCATCTGTATGTTTGGCAGAACAGTATTAACACCCTATCTCAATGTATGAGCCTTTGTCTGACTGTCATATTTGGGCCTGTGGAGATGTCAGTCTGTGATGGTATGACAGCTAGGTTCACATGTAGCCTCATAATAACATACAGCAACACAAAGCATCTAAGGACCACAGCAAATGGAGTGGTACAATGATAGAAACCCTGCTAAATAAGTACACTCAGAAGTGTAAAGTCCACAACCATGTGTCCTATGTAATGGCATGTACCCCACCTACATCTGAATTACAAATACATAACAGCAGCCACTGTGGCCAAAGCCTTTGACTGGACTACATAAGGACATAGAGACACACATAAGGGGAAGGGGAACCACTGGTTAGACAAATGGAGAATGTGCACACCAGAACAGATTGTGCAGTAACATAGGTGCCATGCAGTGTAAGGAGTCAGTAAACATCACCTGAAAATACACAACACACACCCATGTAAGTGGAGGTCCGCAACAAAACATAACCCAAACAATGGACACCTCAGAGGCAAAATCACATGAGAACGCCACAAACCTACACACCACAGACCATGTAGACTCCACACACAAGGGTCTTGCAAACACTAAGGCCTTACCCCAAACTCCAAACACCTACCCTACACAGATAGGCTATCAGCACTGTCCCTCTACCCCATTCCATATAGACTCTACTGAGGTGACTCCTGTCTGGCATACAAAGCAATCCAGACTCTACCTTGATGGACTGTTGCACATCTAGAACTCAAGGCCCATTCCATCAACCTGTAGGTGCAACCTGGGCTGTGATATCAGTACAACTTCTTGGTTTGACAGATATGTGTACCACACACTACCCCATCTGTGGAATACACTCCCTGTCAGCAGCAAGCCAAATGTCTCAATACCCCTAGTGATGTGTTCCCTTTATAACTGCACAGGAAACACAAAATACAGTCCTGTGATCCCACCTGTGTCTCTGCTGGACAGGGGCTTTGTGTGGTGACATGTTGTAACATGGGCTACACTCTCATCTGTGAGGGTTATAAGGGCTTTAGGGCCAATACCCTATTAATGCCATAGCAACCTATCAACCTATACACAACTCTCTCTCAGTGGTTCACCACATTACACTTTACTGCTCTGCCACTGACATACTTGGAAGTCACAGTGCTATGTGGAATATACTACACATATAATGGGCATTTCTGCACAGTATAATGCACTCTGTACCCACACCCATATCTCCCAACCTCTGACAGCAAGACATCTTGACAAGGTCATAAATAAAAGTGAGACAAAGGCACAATGATAGGCACATGCTGTAAATATTGCCCTTACATATTGAGAAAGTTGGTAGGATAAGGGGTTTTGCATTAGCATGAATTGTCTGAAGTTTATGAAGTCTGAAACACTAATGTCTGTCATTATTTTGTAACACAAGTCTTTAATTAAATGCAACTAACTTGCCATAAAAACACAAGTTTATGTAGACTGGATGAAACCTCTTGACAAACATCTGGACATTCTGCCAAAATATGTACAATACAGAGGTATGGCCACACCAGGATATGACTTTTCAGGTAAGAAGAATACCACAAGCAGGAGATCCCCAGCCAGTATATCACCATGTTGCTGGACTCTTTACACAGCTTCGTCAGTCAACCTGCTGTAGCCACACCTCTCAGATGGCCTTTTTGGGCAGAAATGTATATAGTCAGGCGCATAATATTGGTCTGTGTAGCATACATCTTGTCTCCCTCTGATAAACACTGTGATTACCTAAGGATGTTTGCCACTAGGTAATGACACAATACATTGTGGTGTCAGACTTCAGATATGTCATAAAATGTCTGCTGAAATAAATCCAGTACCTCTAGAAAAGTCCTGCTTACTTTTGAGAGGTATGGCTGTAGCACATAAAACCCCAGCTTGGAGTACACTTAACTCTGGAATGGAGTCCCACTCTCACTATAGAAGGTCACATTAGGCATGCTCCTACATTTAGAGCGTCACAGGCCATGTTGGAACTCACATTGGACTATATAACTGTATTGTGCATATATGTCCTTGCATACAGATAGCTATGTACACCTTAACTGTCCCTACACACACCCATCAGACAGGATTACCCCCAGCTAGCTGTATGTGGCCCATATGTGATATATCTACATCTGTTGCGTGTGATACACAGACATATATATGGGCAACAGGTAACAATATGTCAAGCATGCACACACATAGATGTGGGGAAGAGAGAGACAGACAGTGATAGAGAAAGAGAAAGAGAGAGAGAGATACACATAGGGGGACACACACAGAGTGAGTCACACACATGGCTACTGTGAATGGCATAGAGTGATGTCCTGCTGCAGACAGTGGCATACTGGTTGTAACCAGTTGCACATCCCAGCATGAAGGCGAGCTCCATTATGTAATAGTACTGAGGTGGGGTTATAATATCACATCACATGTGTGTGTGTGTGTGTGTGTGTGTGTGTGTGTGTGTGTGTGTGTGTGTGTGTGTGTGTGTGTGTGTGTGTGTGTGTGTGTGTGTGTGTGTGTGTATGTGTGTCTGTAGGTCTAAGTATTAAGAGACTGTTCCCACTCAGTACACTTCCCATTACCCTACTTCACAAGATCTGCTGCTGTCATTCACATTAGAAGTAGCATTGGACACCTGTCAATCCTATAAGCTCTGTAGCATGTGTGATAACTGTGTAACACTATAGTACAAATAACTAAATAGGTAGTGGTTCTAATCTCAATTCTGGCAAATGTAAGTGTTTGTGTGTGTGTGTATGTGTGTGTGTGTGTGTGTGTGTGTGTGTGTGTGTGTGTGTGTGTGTGTGTGTATGTGTATGTTTGTTTTTAGGTGAAACAGTTTTAGGCCATTCCCACACAGTACACATCCCAGTGCCCCACTTTAGCAGTCCTGCTGATGTCATTCCCCTTAGAAGTACCTTTGCATAGCCCCAGCCTTATAAGCTCCATGGTGCATGCAATAACTATGTAACAGTATAGTACAAATAACTAGACAGGCAGGGGTTCTATTCCCAGTTCTGGTAAATGTGCGTGTGTAAGTGTATATGTTTGTAGGATGACATATTTTGAGGACTTTCCCATCCATAACACTTCCCAGTGCCCTACTTTAGCAGTCCTGCTGATGTAATTCCCCTTAGAAGTACATTTAAACAGCCCCAGCCCTATAAGCTCCATGGTGTGTGCAATAGCTATGTAACAATGTAGTACAAATAACTAGATAGGCAGGGGTTCTGTTCTCAGGTCTGACAAATGTGTGTGTGTGTGTGTGTGTGTGTGTGTGTGTGTGTGTGTGTGTGTGTGTGTGTGTGTGTGTGTGTGTGTGTGTGTGTGTGTGTGTGTGTTTGTAGGCTGAAGTATTTTGAGGACTTTCCCACCCACAGCACTTCCTAGTGCCCAACTTTAACATTCCTGCTGATGCCATTCAGCTTAAAAGTACCTTTGTGCACTTGTCAGCCCTGTAAGCTCTGTAGAGCATGTGATAACTACGTAGCACTATAGTACAAATAATCAGATAGGCAGGGGTGCTATTTTCAATTCTGGCAAATGTGTGTGTGTGTGTGTGTGTGTGTGTGTGTGTGTGTGTGTGTGTGTGTGTGTGTGTGTGTGTGTGTGTGTGTGTGTGTATAAATGTATGTATAAGAGTTTGTAAGTGTGTATGTTTGTAGGCAGAAGTATTATGAGGACTTTCCCACACACAACGCTTTCTAGGGCCCTACTTTAGTGGTCCTGCTGATGTCATTGCCCTTAGAAGTACCTTTGGACAGCATCAGCCCTATAAGCTCTGTGGTGCATGTAATTACTAAGTAACAGTGTAGTACAGATAACTAAATAGGCAGGGGTTCTACACTCAGTTGTGCCAAATGTGTGTGTAAAGGTGTTGGTAAGTGTGCATGTTTGTAGGGTGATGTATTTTGATGCCCTTCCCACCCAGTACATTTCCCATTGCCATAATTTACAAGGGCTCTTCATGTAATCACCTTAGACATATCTTGCGAGACTGTTAAATCTTAAAAGCTCCAGGGCACATGCGATAACTGTGTAAAACTACACATAAGTAGATAGGTAGGGGTTCTAAACTTACTACTGACAACTGTGATACTGTGTGTGTGTGTGTGTGTGTGTGTGTGTGTGTGTGTGTGTGTGTGTGTGTGTGTGTGTGTGTTTATATACCACACAGTAAACATCCCCTTGCCTTACTTTACAAGGCCTGCTGATGTTACTCATCTTAGATGTACCTGTATACACTTGTCAGCCCACTAAGTTCTGTGGCATGTGCAATAACTGTGTAATGCTACAGTGAAAATACTTAGATAGGTAGTGGTTCTAATTTCAATGCCGACAACTATAGTAGTGTGTGTGAAGCATACCCCCTGTGGCTGTTGTGTGTGTAGATTATACCATTTTAAGGCCTGGTGACCCCCTATCCATGACATTACTTTAAAGACCCTGTTAATGGCATCTTCCTCACATGCACCATGTAACACTATACAGCCCATACCAGTCATCTGTAAAGATGAACATGGGATATCCACGTGTTTGTAAACTAAGTGTGGTTTATGTCCCCTGACAGTGAGCATTCCTGTGATATCATTGCCAAATATGTCACAGTTACTGTACTGACACACATGCCAGCATCAGACATCATACCTGCTTGACACATCATGCTGATACAAAGTCTGTCACTCTATCATTTGTACAGATTTGTATGAGCAGTAGACGAGACCAATCGCTATGTCTGGTGGGTTATCCCACCATCCATGAAGGCATTCTCAAGATTACCTGTTGTAAGAGGTTATGTGTTATGTCCCGGGCATATACTCTATGTGGAGCATGTCATGTGTATGCAGCACTGTAGTACATACAAGTGGATACGTAGGGTTACTAATATGTCTATTGGCAACTGTGTATATGTTTCTGTATGCACAGCCCCTGTGGCTGTCTTCAGTGTGTGTATGTGATGGCTATACCATTTTGTGTGCCTCTTGCACACTGTGAACTCCTCCATTGCCAGCCTAGTGTCAGACCATACAGATGTCATCCATGGTACAAGCACAGTTACACAGTTTCTAACACCAAGCCACTGTGGTGCAATGGTTGTATCACTGTGTATTGTACATTAATAAATGGGTAAGTAATCTACTTTGATAACTGTCACCTCCACATGCATGAGTGTCTCAATGCATGTCCCATGCAGTACTGTTCATGTGTGTGCATATGTGTGCACACACACACACACACACACACACACACACACACACACACACACACACACACACACACACACACACTCCTGGTACAGAGTGGCACAGGACAGACCTTACAATAGTCCTGCCTGCTGCAATCCATCCCGTTCACTGCTACTGTAAGGCCCACAACAAAGGGTGACAAATCCTATTGTGTGATGGGCCTAGTAGCAGAATGTTAATTGTGGCCAAGACAAAAGCTATTAGAGTGAGCTATACAGTGTCACCAAGTGCATATGCACGTACTGTAAGAGCTGACTTACTGCTATACAGACCACACACAATGACAATTTGTAATGATATGTGATGATAACTGATGAAGGGACAAGACTATACACTATCACTGCAGTACTTACACAGTTCAGAGTCACAGGGATTAATTTCAGACAACATTGCAGGACAGTCTGAAATACATACAGGAAACATGTACAGTACTAGGTGCCCAGCCTCATAAGATGATACCAGGCTATTGGCCCTGATGCCCTCATAAGCCTGGCCCAGACTTATAGGTTCATAGATTAGTACTAGGTTAATTGCCCTTGCAAACCATTTTAAGCCTAACCAATTATCCCCTGTGAGATTCAAACCCTGTACCTTGTGTTTTTAAGGCAAACCCCTTAAACATTAGACCATCCTCCCAACTTTCACCCATGTTCCTTCCAAGCCAGAACCTGTTTTCCCTGTCCAGCTGGTACACTCGTGGGATCACAGGGGTGTCCCATCCATTTCCCATACAGTTGTCCAGCTTCTTCTTCAAGAGGGCTATACAAGTACTCTGCTTGACATGGGGAGAGAGTGTGTTTTACAGACAGTGTATTGTATGAGACACTACACTATCCTGCCAACAAGTCCTATACATATCACAGACCAAGTAAGGGCCTTACATACATGATTCGTGAGTGGGGTTTGTCTTACAGATATGCAGAAATGCCATCAATCCTGGTTTGGAAATGGCCTTGTATGCCAGACACAGGTCACCTATTATCAGTTTGTATGAGAATGAGTACAGGGACAGGACTTTCAGCCTACCTGTATTGGATAGGTGTTGCAGACCCTAGATTTGCCTGGACAGGAATCTCTGTGGTCTCTGCAACTGCTGCATTTGCTTGGCAAGATACATGCCAAAGGAGCCATTGTACTTGGTAATGCATCTGATAAGGGTGGCGTACAGGTATGATGTGGCCTCCTGGTTCCTGGATGACATACCCATATTTGTGAGGTGGGCCATGTAGACAGCCTTCCATACAATGGTGCCCACACAGTGGGAAACTGTCAGGTTGCTACCAAACTTTGCACAAGTCACCTCACACCTGATTGCATGATCAGTACATTATTACTGTCATAATTAGTGCAGATGACATCTGCCACAACAGGAAGAATGATGCCTCGCCTGGCATTCAGTTTGTGGAACTGCTTCTTGCACCAGTCATTAATTGGGTGAGGGCCTCTTGGGGGATGCTCACATCAGTAGGGGAATGTAACACAGTGGCCAGCTTGCAAGCATCTGTACACCTGGTCAGCCACAGACCACTGCTTTTGTCCTGTACCTCAGATACATATATCTCAAACAGTAGAGGCCCCTAGACCAATCCTTGGGGTACACTGCTTTGGAAGACTCTACTACTAGAGGTGGGTTCCACTACTTTGACCGAGTATGTATTATAATTTGGCCAGTTAGTTACCCATCTGGTAACATACAGATTGATGCCTAGCTGTGTAGGCATGTGTATCCCGACCACCTGGGGATTATTGTGAGAGAATTGGGCTAGGTGAAGGTAGGAATTCTTCACCATCTTCCCCTTGTCCTTTTGTTTGCTGACCACTTCAGAGAGGTCGACCAGGTTTAACAGGCCTGATCTCCCTTTGACAATACCATGCTGTGTGGGCTCAGGCATTTTGATGTTGCCAATGTCCCTGTTCATAATGTCCTTGATATTGCCTTCCATGCCCTTGCAGAGCAGGCTAGTTAGGCTGATGTGCATATGATTGGCTGGGTCGGTGGATTGCTCCGCCTTTGTGTATAGGGATTATAGTGGCTGTCCTCTGTGCAGATGGGATGACACCAATGCTCATGCTTTGGTTGACTACAGTGCAGAATGGATCTGAGAGCCCATGTCTGTGTTCATGTAGGATGCAGCCAGGGATGGTATCAGGCCTATGGAAACTTCTGTGTGTTGCCTTTAAGATGGCATTAAGGACAAGCTTCCTGATGATGAGGGGAGGGGGGCAGGTGCTGTGCATGCACATGTGTGCCAATGGGGAGACAGGGGGTGGTGATGTTTACATTTCACCTGTCTGCAGCCAGTTGCCTACATCTAAGCTATATGTGTATGTGGTGTTACTGACCACCACTACAGAGCAGATTTGTGTGTTGCCTCTGGGATTGCAGACACATTTGTGGAAAGCCTAGTGATTGGCCTTAGTGGATGTGTCCAGTTTGCACTGAAACATAGCCTTAGGGTAATTCACCTGTGACCTTATTTGCTTGTGCAAACCAAGGTGACATTGCTTCCAATAAGGCACATGTTCCTTCTTGTCCCTGTCCAGCAATTATTTCCACCTATTATGGTATTTGTATATTGCTGCTGTCCACCACAGATATTTACCCTACCTTGAAGGAGATGATGTTGTCCTGTCAGATACTGCTGAGTCCATACAGCTATGTAGGTGCTCACATAGTATTGTGGTGTGGGCTTGGACACTACTGCTAGTTCCAACTGATTGGAGCATTGGCTGTAAAGTTACTTCTACTTGCTCTGAGGAGATTTATAGTCATTTGTGTAAAGTTAATTTTGTTTGACCCTGACAAGGGGAGGGGGCAGGGGAGATGGTGACCTGAACAGTGATGGCTGTGTGGTCAGATCTTACCAAGGAGGATGACACTGTAGGAGTGCTACAGTAGCTTTTCATGTTGGTTAGGACCAGGTACAGGATATTTCCACCTGTCATAGGTGTATTGACTGGCTGATCCACTGCACTGCCATTGACAAAGTTGAGGAATCTCTGTGCATTCATGTTCAGGTGGCATAGGTCATGCACACTATGGTTGGGTAGTTGAAGTCACCCAGAAGCAGGGTAGATGATTGAATCCTGACAGATTTCAGTGAGTCCCAATAGGTGTGGTGGGTGTCCATAGTCATGGTTGGAGGCCTGTAGCTAGTTATGTTTTCAGTTGGTGTTTTGCCAATTGTTAACTGCACTCAGGATGTCTCCCATGTGTCATACTATTTGGCCAGCCTGGAGGTGTGTATGTGTATGATAATGTTCAACACTCCACCTCCTGTGGCTTTGCATCCCTCCATTCGGGATCTAAATGTATGATAGGATGAGTAACCTGGCAAGGTTAGTGTGGTCACCTCAGCTACAAATCAGGTGTCAGTGACTGCACAAATGTTGGCATCCTAGAGGACAAGGTTTGCTTGCAATGACATGGGTTTCATGCTAAGACACCTAGCTCCTGTTAGAGCAAAACATCTGCAGAAAGGCATACATATATGGTGGGCAAAGGCCGGAAAATAGTGTCACTTTATGAATTTAGCTGAAACACACTTAGTTGCTAGCAAAGATGGTGTCGCATTCACAGGTCTACTCCACAGGATATGACATCTGACAATCAAATGTATGCTATTATGTTATGAATTTAATCTTTAATGGTTGCCAGTGATGAACCAGATAATACACAACTGTATGAGGGAATGACTACAAATATGAGGCAGACATGTGGTCAGTCTGCAAAACTCTGGACAGTTGTCAGGTATGGGCTTAGTATATCACATACAGTTCAGCACACACTTCTGCACCTGTTGTGTACTATGCACATACCCTATATAAGTCTCTTACATTTGTAAGACAAGCATATGTATCATAGTAGCATTCACAGATGACATATGAATATTTACAACAGCCCAGGTAGCTGGTCTAGCAGTGTCACACTCAGTATTGGACAACAGACACTCCATTAGTAGTCATACATGAGCTGACCTATGCTGTGGTGACTCAGGGGCCAGAGATGTGATCCATGTCAATGCAGACAGGCAAGCAGGAATGGCCATAGGTGCCAGACAGCAGCATGTTAGTCCAGCAGGTCTTGTTGTGGCCTAATGTTTAATGTCCTATTTGACATTATTGCATCCCCCCTTCTGCATTCCATTACAATCATGCATGATTGACGTACCTGTTACTGTGCTGAAGAGTTTTCTAAGAATAATGCAAAAGGTTAGGTTTGTGTAGTCACAGTCTGTCTTTGTGTAGATGGGCTCAGACCTGTGTTGCATAGGCAGCAGCTTGCCTTTTGTAGGTAATGCTCATGAGCAGGTGATGGCCTGTGCACTAATCATTGTCTCCCACTTGCTACTTGCATCCAGAGCAGCTGTGTTGTCTTTCCATTAGCCAATGCCATAGCAACACAGTGCTATAATTAAGCCCTTCATGCAGGCCTTGCCATTTTTCCTTGCCTGTGTGGTGGACATTATAGAGGTGTGGGGGCTGCAGCTTCACAGACAGTAAGTGAAATATCTCTCAGGACAAAACACAAAACATGTGGAGACAGCCCAACAACATGGGGGACAAAGCTCCAGAACTGGGTTCAGATTGTAAGTATTGCTGTTATACACATAGAGGATTGCTAGATTAACAGGGTTTGTCTGGACATGCATTTTCTGTGTGACTTGACATCTGACATTGATATGTCTCTGACATACCTCTCAACTGTCCAGATGTCCACAGACTGCCCAGAAGTTTGCCTGTTATGGCTGGTCTGTTCCTCAGACAACTTCTGTTTTTGTGAAATAAGTAGGATAATGTGAGGATTGTAGTCAGTAAATGTTGACATCCATTAGTGTTTCAGACATCATATCCTTCAGGGATGTTATGTTACAACAAACCCTGTAACACCAGCAACTGTTTCAGTTTGTAACACCATTATGTGAGCTATGTCCCTCTTTCCAGCCCGCTGTCCCCCAAGTATGTCATGCTTTGTCCAGATATATTGTAGTAAGAGGTTCAGAGGTATGGTATATCATTATTTAGTGACTGCAATCCTGATATCATCCCAGTGACTTAGACTCGTGGAAGTGGTATGTGGCAGTGGCCATAAATATTGTCCCATACTCTGGACATTCTGTGGTAATCTGTACAGTTGAGAGATATGTATGTCTGACCATTGTTAACAGACTGCCAAGATTGTGTAGCAATGTTGTGTGTAAATGTTTGTTGGGCTGAGTAGGGAGAGTAACAGATGTGAGTGTCATAGATCATTTTCTATCTGACTGTGCATGCTGCTATAATTGCTGGTGGTCTATCAGGTGTATATGTTTGTAGGGGCAGCCTGAGAAATATCCTGTAACATCTCAGGATTCCCAGTAAACTGTGAGGTGGGCCAGTATATGTCAGTGTAGTGTGTGACTGGCAATCAGGATATGTATGCAAACAGTCATTCTACTCTAGAGTTCATTTGGGGTACTGGTATGTTGCTGTGGCTGTGGTCTAAATGGTTGTGGATGGACATTTTTGCACCAATATCTGCTTTTCCCTACAGTTCCATCCCTCTCGTGCATGATATATTTGTAAATACATGTGTAATTCCCCATAGCTGATTTGGGGTAGTGTTGTGTTCGTCTTACTGTGGTTCAGAATGTGCTGGGTGAAATGGTTGGCAGCTCTTACTGTTTTTTCTCTTCTGTTACATGGCTACAGTCATACCTCTCCACTGTCTACATGTCTAGACACTGTCCAGGTGTGTGTCTCATATGTTTGGTCTGTTCCCCATAACAGTTGTGGGATTATGACACATCACTGGGATAATGTGAGCATTGACATCAGTAAATACTGACATTCATTTGTGTTTCAGACCTGGAATCTATCAGGAATTATGTGTTAAATCAAACCATGCAACTCTAGCAAACTTCTACACGTATAATAGCCATATTTCAAAGATGTTACTATTGTTTGCCCTTTATCCCCCCACTTTCTCAGGCTTTTTGCAGATGTCTTGCAGTAAGAGGTCAGTTATCTATATATAGCTATGTATGTGTGTGTGTGTGTGTGTGTGTGTGTGTATATATATATATATATATATATATATATATATATATATATATATATATATATATATACATGTATATGTATATAAGAGTGCATACAGTACATATAGTAATATATAAGATATATATTTTTCCCTTATGTTGAATGACTGTAGTGCACGATAATTTTGTAAATACATTACAAATTCCTGCAGCTCAGATTGTGTAGAGGTATGTTGCTGTGATTGTAGTGCACAGGGTCCTGTGTCCCAGGCTTGGAAGTGATGACTTTTTTTAATTAATATTAAATGACCAGAATGCATGATATGCTTGTAAAAGCATTGCAAATTCCCACAGCTCAGATGGTGTAGTGGTATGTTGTTGTGATTGTAGTGCACGGCATCCCGGGCTTGAGACTTGGCAGACCTGATTATTTTGTCGCTGGGCAGAACAAGAACTGATGGAGACAGAGTGATTAAGACACTTTTAAGCAGTTGTAAGTGAGTTTGCATGGCTTTGCATGGAGCTAAGCTATGCTAATAAATGGTTAAGCCCTCTTAGCTTCACTTAGCACCATTTACTCCCACTTACACCCGGACTAATTTTAATTAAAGAAAAGAAAAATGGTGAAAGGAAAGTGGTGAAATAGGGGCAAGCAGGGGGTAAACATTAGGAAAACAAGCTAGGGATGTGTAGGACGGGTGTAGGAAAGGACCATAGCTCTACATTTCTTTTGCAACAACAGCTGTGAATAATGTGTGGAATTTACAGCCTCACACCCCACAGGGAGAGGTGTTGGCAACAGACATTTGTGAAATAATTTGTGGGTAGATTGATTCATTTCACTGTACATGAGGGTGAAATGTAGAGCTATGTATGGGTCAATGATTTTTTTGTGGGACAGATACCCTTTTGTTTAGGTGAGAGTAGGATGTTGGGGAAGGGCTTTAGGTATGCTTGGGGGTGTAGGTTTGGCAGGATATGTAGCATTTGCAAATGGACAAGATACACAAGACAACAGACAGGGGTGGTATATGACACATGAGGGTGGTAAACATTGAACGGAAGGGTAGTTGGGAATCAGAGGCCCATGAGCCCCCAAATGGATACAGTGGGACTGAGGTCCCCACCCATGGAGTCACCACTGCACCTTCACGGCCCCGAAGGTGGCTGTGCTGGGGGCTAGACAAGAGGGGCAGCCTGCCCCTCAAGGTGCACCAGGTGGCCCTCCATCTGGCACAGCTGCCCACCCAACTCAGAGTGGATGATGCTGCACACCATACACTGGAACATTCTGCAGGTGACAGGTTCCTCTTTGTGCCCGCACCCAAGGGGGGGTCCCATCCCCTGAGGTAGTTCCACCAAAAGGTGGTGCAGTACCAGTGGAGGAGGATGTTCCAGATAGGGTCCCAGATGTGCTGGGGCCCACTGCCAAGGCCAGATGGGGTGGGACAGGCGGATCAACTGGGATCTGCCTTCCGAAACATGCTATGATGTTGTGGTTTTCCCAGATATATTGGTTAGTCATGAACAACACATTGCAAAATTAGTTATAACAGCATGCATAGGTGTTCCCATTAACCCAAACCAACAGATTTGAAACAGTTGCAAAGCAAACAGAACACATGCATAAATGGAAAAACAGTAAGCATTTTAACAGCATGCAAATTAAATTGATGCCAACAGGCCACCAATAATGGTATATGAACAAGGTATGTTAGTATGCAACTAATGAAATATAGTGAACAATAATGGAGCACATGTCCCAACAATAGGATTTTCAAACAACATACCCATAGTATATGAATAATAATTGCTGATGCAGATGAGGAGTTGGGGGAGAGAATTAAAAGTCCATTAACAACTGTATCGGCTTCTATTTTTCACAACAGTACTGCTCAATACTATACAGGTCTGCCCTCATTTTATATCTACATGGCCTATAGCTTCTGTGGCACATACATACCTGTTAGACTGTCAACCTGCAATGGTATGGGGCAGACTTCATGAACGATGGCTGCTTTACTAGAGGAGGATTTTACAAGACAGGGTTACATACTTGACAAAGAAGGGGTAAACTGCAATGATGTTGTGTGAGTCTGCTACTAGCTTATTTCACCTGGATTCCTATCTGTGTCCAAGATGATTGGCAGCAGTGACCACTAACTGTGACAGTGTGACACTTGAGAGACATGTATCTGGAAGATGGTGTGGTGTATGTACCTATCCTACTGTCATTTGCAGGCATGGGGTTAGACAGTGGGACAGTTGTGTGTGATGTATTGTCATACCCATCAAACAGCTACTACAAACATTTCATTATCTGTAAGACCTGTGGAGAAAATATTGGTTACCACTATCTGACTGTTTCTACAAATATTCCAGATTTCTTGAGTGTATATATGCACATATCTCAGTACCACTTCCTGGATTTGAACCATGTTTGGGTGTGATAAAATTAACTACAAGGCTATTTCTCATCACACTGGACTACTGGGGAACTGCTGTCTATTGTTTGACTGTTTTCTGCCTAATACTCTGTGGGTTAGACAGTCTGACCTTGTAATCCTGAGATTCATGCATGACAGATAGTTACTGTACTGTGTAGTAATCCTTTGAAATTATACAATCTGGAAAACAAAGGTTAGCACAAGGCACTGCAGCAGGGGACACACTATAATACATTTGACATTAGTATTCAGGGTTCGGATCTTAGTACATAACATATGCCATATTTCATGTATATCTTGATATACAGCTCCACAAGCTACTGTTTTGCATACTAGATGATTCTCAGAACAACCTCTGTTAATTCATGCTGTGAAAGCCATATTTTCTGTGCAGAACATGTACAAATTCTATTTCTACAACAATATACCAGAACAAACACAACATTTGGTGGTTTAGGTTTTTATTGCAGTTATATGACACAGTGCTCTACTACTGTATATGCTGTAGATGACTATTAGTCTGGCAAACATTTCTTTAATTGTTATACACAGAACACAGTAAACAATTTACTCCTTATTTAGTTCACTATATACTGAAAGGTAGATCTGTACTCACCAGCCTGTCAGTGCATCCTTGTCAGTCTGTTAGCATGGGCCTCAATGTTCATATCCCTCTCTTCTGCAGCTGTAGGGGTGAGAAACAAACATTATGTGTACCTGTCTATCACATACTTAGCTTAGAATTTGGTACAACTATATCTGGGATACTTACAAACTGCTGGAGCATGCTGGTCCTGAGCATGTTGGATGAATTGGGCCAAGAGCTCCCACTTCCTTTGCTTTAGGTCAGCATAATGATGCCATACCTGCTCACCAGTTTGGGGGATTCCAGTGGCATTGATGAGGTCACATGCCAGATGGTCCCAGGCCTCCCCTTTGTACTGAGAGCCTTTTACTGGCCCTGCATCTGTCTGTCATCATGATGTTCTATGAGGAGTCCAGCCATGACCCTGGACTGGACTCCAGGATGCCCCAGCACTGCACCCAAAAACGCACTCCCTCTCCAATGCCAGACATGTTCCTGCAGAGATCAGACTACTACAGGTTATGGTTGTATTCCCACCCGCATAGTTTAAATACGGCCATATTCCCACCCTTTGGTATCACTGGACAATTTTGAAAATGCGTCATTGGACAATTTTGAAAATGCTGAGCACAGCTTAGCAATTTGCAAACCCACTAAGCTGGGTTGAACAGTGCTTAAAGGAGTAATTGCTGAGCATTGCTTAACAGTGCACAAATCCATTTAGCTGAGCTGACTGCTGCTTAGCATTCACATTTAAGCAATGCTTACACCGACTAAGCATAGCTGAGCACTGCTTACCATAGCTCACTTTTCATTTAAAAATATCAGGATAATGACTTAATCATTACTGAGATATTAGTAAGTGAATATGATTTATTTTACATGACATCCCTCTATGTGCTTTCATTTCATTACCATGGGGTGTGACTATACTGTATGGGACACTTGTGTATATATGGGTGATTTCACATGTTATATGCAGTCACACTTACATTTTAGACCAGCTACACTACCTTGGTTGACAAATATCAATTACTACATAATTTAAAATTAAAATAATTTTAACACTGCTTTCCCATGTTAAAATAAAGTGTCTGTCTTAGTACTCGAACCATGAATGCCTGCATGCAAAGCCAGGACTCTAACCACAACACTATTTCAACATAAGGACTTTAGCTGTATATTTTTATTTATCTCCTATGAGACGTTTAAGCAATGCTGAGCAGAGGGCCATAACATGCACATCCACTCAGCTACATTTAAACATACCTTAGGATGGTAAAATAAAAACAATTATTAAATCACTTTATTTACATGTATCTGTACTCCTTGGCAGTCACAGTAAGGAAAATTGTAAAGGGACACATAGGAACAGATTTTAATTATTGCTCTTACAAACATAGGAAGTGTGACTGTGGTTTTCTAGCAAATCAGTGCCAAATCACTTGGGGTTTAATCAGAACATACTGACAGATATTTGAGTTTCAGATTTCATACCCTTCTAGAAATCTGTGCTAATGCAAACCTTTTATTCTATCAACTTTCCAGGTTTGTAAGTGCAATATTTAAAATGTGTCCCTATTTTTATGCCTTTGTCTTCACATTATTTATGGCTTTGTACAGCTTTCTTGCTCTTTGAGGTTGAGAGGTATGTGAGGCAGGCATCTGGACATTCTGCAGAAACCTGTACAGTTGAGGGCTATGGCCGTACAGCACTTTTACAATGGCAGACATTTGGATTTCAGTCTTTATACCCTTCAGGAAGACTATGTTGCTGCAAACCTTTTATTCTATCAACCTTCAGGGTTTGCATGTGCAATATTTAAAAATTGTCCCTATTTTTGTGCCTTTGTCCCACCATTATTTATGACTTTGTACAGATTTCTTGCTCTAGGAGGTTGACAGGTATGTGAGGCAGGCATCTGGACATTTTGCAGAAACCTTTACAGTTGAGGGCTGTGGCTGTATGGCACTTTTACAATGGCAGACATTTGGGTTTCAGTCTTCATACCCTTCAGGAAGTCCATGCTACTGGAAACCTTTTATTCTATCAAATTTCCAGGTTTGTAAGTGCAATATTTAAAGAGTGTCCCTATTTTTATGCCTTTGTCCCTCCATTAGTTATGGCTTTGTACAGCTTTCTTGCTCTAGGAGGTTGACAGGTATGTGAAGCAGGCATCTGGGCATTCTGCGGAAACTTGTACAGTTGAGGGCTATGTCCATATGGCACTTTTACAATGCAGTGGGTGTGTGACAAAACCTGTTACACACCCCCCTGCATTGCTTTCTTGCTCCCCTATCAATTTCAATGTCCACTGACACTGAAATGCTCATTTTATTTGATTTTGGTGTCGGCAGGCACTGAAATGCTTTTAAAAAGTGCTGTACAGCACTTTCTGAATGCAGGGGGCATGTTAGATGTGAGCCATTATTGAATCCCCAAATGATGTGGATATTCTACAAAAGAGCCTTACAGAATCAGATTTATTATTTTTATTTTATTTTACATTTGTTGACCGGGATAGTCTATCTGGAGATATTTTCATTTTCAGTAGAGGCCTGGGGAGAAAAGCTCCACAAAAAAAAAAAATTGTAAAAACTAAAAAACAACACTCTACTATTTAGAATTATTACTACATGACTTAGTTACTAAACTCAGTTACAGTCCAAAATAAGATCACCCAAAGATAATAATACTAGTAAGATAGAGGTAACAAAGGAAATGAGCTAAGAAGGAGAAGACAAAGAGAGTACTAAGAAAAGGAGAAGTTAAGAAGGGAAGAGTTTAGAAAAAGAGATCAAGTTAAGACTGTTAACAGATACAGAAGCTAAGGTAAGATGAAGTGAGATAAGAAAAGAAAGGTAGTGGAGGAAAGAGTCACACAAGAGCGAGAGGAGGATTAAAGATGTGTTATACAAGTGAAAGGTTAGTCAGGTTTACTGCAGGGGCAAAGCCAGTGATTTTGGAAGTGCAGTTTGATATTTTTTTTGAAGAGAGGCAATGATGTGATCATTGTTATGTTCATAGGTAACAAATTCCATTTTGTACCTACTGAATTGGTGAATAGAGAGTCACCAGCAGTGTTTTGTTTTACAGAACTAGCCAAGAGTTTATTGGAAGAGCGGAGAGAGTTAAGATTGTTATAAAGGGTTATGAGTTGAGAGAGTATAGGGGTGTTGTTTGGTTGGTACAGTATTTTATGGGCAATAATGAGTTGAGGGATTGCAAGAAAGTTCTGAAGCTCTAGCCAGCCTAGTTGTTTCAGGTTGAGACAGTGATGGGTTCTGTAGGGGTTACCGGTAGCAAAACGGGCAATGTTATTGTAACAGGTTGCCAGTTTGTTAAGGTTGGTTTTCTTGAGGTTGGTGAAAATGGGTGAAGCATAAAGGAGGGTAGATATAAGATGGGAGTGAGCAATCTTAGTTCTAGTTGTAGGTGTAAGAAATGGTCTAATATGATATAAGGACCCTATTTTTCTGTTGACTAGTTTTATGGTGTTGTTAATGTGTTGGTTGAAAGAGAGATTGTTGTCAATGGTAATTCCTAAAAGTTTAGTTGTGGAGTCAGGTGAGATGACGGTTGTACTGTTAGAAGAGATGGTGAAGTTTAAGGGGGACTTCCTGGAAGTGGGGGTGAAGAGGAGAAGTTTGGTTCGTTTAGCATTTAGTAGGAGGAAATGGCTGGAGAATCATGTTTCCACAGTGTTAAAGTTTTTTTGAGTAAGAGAGATAAGTTCTGGGGTGGAGTATGCTGAGCAGATGAGTGTAGAATCATCTGCATATTGAATGCAGGTTGCTTGAGGGATTATAGTTTGGAGATCATTAATGAAGAGGGAAAAGAGAAGTGGGCCAAGAATAGAGCCTTGTGGAACTCCGATAGAAACAGGCAAAAGAGAAGAAATATGGTTATCCCAGAGAACTGCCTGTTTTCTGTTTGTAAGATAGGAAGTAAACCATTTAGTGGCAGGAGTATCAAAAGAGAGGGATTCAAGAGTATTAATTAATAGAGAGTGGTTGACCATATCGAATGCTTTAGAGGGGTCAATGAAGAGGGCAGAAGAGAGTAGGTTGTTGTTACGGTTATGATTGATGGTGTCTACAAAGGACAGCAGGGCAGTAGTAGTACTGTGATGTGGTCTAAAGCCATGTTGACAGTTTGTAATTATGTTGTGAAGAGAGGGGTGTTGTACAAGTTGATGATGGATACATTTCTCCATAATTTTAGCTAGAGGAGAGAGGAGAGCAATAGGTCTATAGTTCGAGTAGTCAATGGAGTTTCCACCTTTATAGGTTCATAGGTTCATAGGTTTATACTAGGCTATCTGCCCTAAGGCATTTATAAGCCTAGCCCAAATTTTTGTGGCTTACGCCACCCCTTATATGAAAAAATACTGTGCCCATTAGTTTGGTGTGCCTCTGTCCAGCAGTGACACAGAGATGATTCCCGGGGTAAACCTACGATCTCCCATCCACAGGTCAAGATTTCTCTTGAACAGAGTCAGCGAGGTGCTCTGCCTCACATGGACCGGGATTTTATTCCACAGCATAGGGAGTCTCTGAGTGATAAATGTATCCCTCCAGCATGTCCTATTTATATCCGTGCTAAGGTTTAAGTCGCTTGCTCTAGTGGTTTTGGTGGATTTGGATTCTTTGAGGTGGAGCATGTCCATTAATTCGGGTTGGACATGGCCTTGTATGTCAGGCACATGTCACCTCTGAGCAGACGGTATGCGACTGAATAGAGCTGGAGTTTCTTCAATCTGGCAGCATATGACAGATTTTGGAGTCCCTTTATCCTTTTGGTGAGGAACTTTGGGGTCTCTCCAATTGCTGTAGATGTCGGGTGAGATACATCCCGAATGGGGCATTGTACTCGATCATTGGTCTGATAAGTGAAGAGTACAGGGGAACAATGACCTCACTAGATCTGGATGTGAATCCCTTCATGATCAGATGGGCAATGTAGAAGGTCTTTCTAACCACTTTAGCAATGTGAGTGTCAAAAGAAAGGCCACTGTCAACCTGGGTCCCCAGGTCCCTGATAACCTCTTCTGTGCTTAGTGGATTGCCACCTATATGGTAGCTTGGGGTTACCTTGTTTTTCCTGAAGGGTATGACTATACATTTTTTGGAGTTCAACTTCAGGCCATGGCACTGGCACCAGCTATCTGTTTCCATGAGTCCCTTCTGAAGGATATCCGTGTCCGATGCATTTTCCACTATGGTGCCCAGTTTGCAGTCATCAGCAAACTTTGTCAGCCAAAGTCCTCCCATGTTGGCCTGTACTTCTGAGAAGTAGATGCCGAACAATAGGGGGCCAAGGACCGAGCCCTGTGGGACACCACTTGTGACCGGCTTGGAGTCTGACATAGCGCCAGCAACTCTAACCCTGTGGGTTCTGTCCTTAAGCCAGTTTGAAACCCATCTTGTGACATATGGGTTTACATTTAAGCTGGTAAGTTTTTCTACAATACCCGAGTGGGGTATTGTGTCGAAAGCCTTTGCAAGGTCAAGGTAGGCTGTATGGACTGCCTTTCCCTCATCAATGGCCTTGGTGACTGTTTCGAAGAAGTCGTCCAAGTTCAAAAGGCATGATCTTCCCTTGACGAAGCCAAACTGGGTCGAGTCCAATGTCTGCAAGTCCCCTATATCTTTGTTTATGAGCTCCATTATGATCCTCTCCATAGCTTTGCAGACTAGACTTGTTAAGCTTATGGGGCGGTAATTACCAGGGTCTGTAGAGGCGCCGCCTTTGTGGAGTGGGACCACAGTTGCCGTACGCCACTCCTTGGGCACATATCCTGTGGTAAGGCTGAGATTAAAAGCTGCCTTATGTGCAGGTTTAATTCCTCATTTAGCTCATGTAGCACACAGCCGGGGACACCATCCGGTCCCATTGATGCTGTGTTTTTAGCTTTAGAGAGAGCAGCTTTCACCTGCGCATTTGAGATGTCTGGGAGGCTACACTCGGCTGGGATAGTTATCTCTCCTTTAGGGGGGGAGAAGGGGGTGAAGTTTGCACTGAACCTGTCTGCCAGTATGTTGGCAATGTCTGTGGGTTCAGTGATTTTTGTATCATTTTGGACTAATTCTGAGCATATCTGGGAGTTTCCACCCAGGTTCCTAACATAGCTGAAAAAGGCCTTATGATTGTCCTTTGAATCCATGGCAATTTTTCTCTCAAAATTGGCCTTAGTTGATTTTATGAGTGCGCATATTTTTTTACTAATAATGATCAGGGGTGACTTCCCTTTTATGGATTTTGTTCTATCATGTTAATAGCTTTCTCCTCTTATTGTAAAGTTTGTTAATGGCTGGGGTCCACCAGACTGGACGTTTGCCCTTTGTGGAAAGAGTCTTGGTTTTATTTGGGATTGCCTGATCCATGCAGTCCTGGAGGTGTTCATAGAAGGCATTTGTAAGGGTTTCTGCAGCTTGGGTTGTGGTTTCCACTGGCTCAGGGGCCTTGAAGGATACCACACCAGTCTTGAGTAGTGTGAAGTTTGCTTTAGAGAAGTTCTTCACTGTGGTCTTTTGTTTGGGGTGGGGGGGATGTGGATTTCCAGTGAGATTAGTTTATGATCAGATCTCACCAATGAGGGATATACTTCGGTGTGGAGCATTTTGTCCCCATGTTTGTGACAATGAGATCTAGTATATTTTCTCCTCTCATGGGAACAGTGACTAGCTGTTCCATGGCATTTGAATTTATGAACTCCAGGAACCGTTGGGCTAGAAAGTTAGGGCTTGAGTAATGTTCCCAGTCTATATTCGGGTAGTTGAAGTCACCCAATATGATGGTGTTTGGAGATACATTTATACCCTCCAGTGTCTTCAGGAAGGCTGTGTGGGGTTCCTGAGTTTGAGAGGGTGGCCTGTAGCATGCTACAATTTGTAGAGCAGTTTTGCCTATGGTTAGTTGCACCTGGATGGTTTCCGAAGCTTCGTGCGTTGCCACCAACCTGGAGGTGTGTTTATGAAGTGGGATAATGTGAGAGACCTTCCAAATATCTGGGATGTTTCCTTCTTTGATTGTCCTATTTATGAGAATAGATATGGGGTATGCGATAACCTTGGCAGCCTTTTGAAGAAAAAGTGAAGGGAGCTTATCAGCAGAGGGGGTACAAGGTTTTAGTTTGAGAAGGAGTCTGTATATGTAAGATGTAGAGATAGGTTGTAGAGAGAATTTAAAGGCAGAGTTTGTTAGGTTACTTGCTGGGTGGAAGTTGTTGGCATTAAGTTGTTTAGCTAGGGCTTGTATAGTTTCCGTGAAGAAGGAGTTAAAAGCATCTGCAGTTTGTTGAGGGGTGTCAGGGTCAGCATTAAGTGGGGGAGGTGTTTTGGAGGTTCCTGGGGAGAGGAGTCTATTAACTGATGACCAGAAAAGTTTAGAATTGTTAAGATGAGTTTGTTGTAATTCACAGTAGAATTTTTTTTGTCAGTTATTATTGCCTTTTTAGCTAGATTTCTAAGCTGGCGGAATTGTAGTAGATCAGGGTTCTTTCTATGGGCTCTCCAAGTGGCCCAGACTTTATTTCTATTGAGGATAAGTGTTTTGGTTTCATGGGAGAGCCAAGGGGCTGTGTTAGATTTCATTCTAATAGTACGTTCAGGGGCATGTATGTCAAGAATGGATAAAAAAGTTGTGTTAAAGTAAAATACTGCATCTTCAAGAGGAAGTGTTTTTAAGGGGTTCCAGTTACATGCATTAAGTTCAGACTGAAACAGTTCCACATTAAAATGTTTGATGGTGCCTATTTTTCTTATAATGCCTGGATTTATACAATCAGCCTTTTCCCTTGTTATGAATGTTAGGGAGTGATCACTAACATCATCTGCTTTCTCTATTACTATGTTTGTTGAGCCTAGTAGTTGAGGTAATGGTTTGGGTAAAACCATGCAGGTTAATATGGTAAGATGGATTTTCCGTATTAATGGTATTCCAGTCTATGTTCAGATTGCCTAGTATAATAGTTTCTTGGGGGTAAGTGGCAGATACCCAACTAAGATAATTTTCTAGTATAGGTATATTGTTGCCAGGTGGCAGGTACATACAGATGATATTAAAGGGATTTTTTGGAATTTAATTGGAGTTTGGTAATGATGGCTTCTACCTTGCTATCTTGAGTTGGAGAGGCTGGGAGGGTAGTGATATTCAGATGATTTTTAGAGAGGGTTGCAACTCCACCTCCTTTGCAGTTGGGACGGTCGAGTCTTACTATATTGTACCCTTGGGGAATAATCTCAGTGTCTTTAGTGATAGGTTTTAGCCAGGTCTCTGAGAGACAGAGAATATCAAATGAGTGTGTGTGAAGGAGGGCATGCAGGTAAGGTACTTTGTTGTTTATGCTTTGAGTGTTAAGATGTCCTATTAGTAAGGTGTTATTGAGTTTGGGTATAGACACTAGGGGAGAAGTGAAAGTTGGACCAGGGTTGGGGTGGATATCACCATCTTGTAGGGTAGGATTACTGGGTTTGTTTATGAGTTTACATTTAAGAAGGGTTAGTATTTTAGCTTTATCAGAAGGCAAGACATAGTTGAGATGTGTGAGTCTATGGAATTTAGCTTGTTGATAGTTAGGGGTAGTAGAAATATATGGATGTGATTTAAGTGGGTTAAGAAATGTTGTAGTGTGTTTGTGTGGACGGAAAGTTTGGACATAAAGTGATTTCTCATATAAGGACAGGATGTAAACTAAAGAAAGGGCTGATAAAAGCAAGAATGAGAGTGAGAGCTGGGTTGGCAGGTAGGGAGCCATAGTAAGAGGAGTGAGAGTAATAGAGATGGATGAGAAAAGTATGAGAGCAGGAAGTAGAAAGGGGGTACTCAACTGTTAAGTGAGTTAAAGAAGCAGATAAAGGAAGAAGAAGAGTAAAAGAGGATGGATGAGAAAAGTATGAGAGCAGGAAGTAGAAAGGGGGTACTCAACTGTTAAGTGAGTTAAAGAAGCAAATAAAGGAGGAAGAAGAGTAAAAGGAGTGAAATTAAGGAGTAGGTATAGTGTGAGTGGTAACTGGAAGATAACAAAGAGGAGGATAGGAAAATTAAAGAGGTAGTGTGTGATGAAGAGGGGTTGTGTGAGGAGGAGGGGGAAGAAAGAGTAGGAGGGAGCAGTATTAGAATGTATGGATAGGGGGTGTGGCCAGGGAGCTATAAGGTTAGGACCCCTGGGGGTGGGTGGGAATTGGGGGTAGGGGAGGGAGCGGAGTGAGCCCGCAGGGCAAACGGAGCGGGCAGAAACCACAGAGGAGAGAGAGGAGTGGAAACAATCAGAGAGATAGGTGAAGAAGTAAGGAGAAGTAGATATATAGAGGAGGAGGACAGTATAAAAGTTAAAAAAAGCAGACAGTTTTGCTAGGTTGAGCAGAGGACTGTAGAAAGGAGAAAAAGATAGGTAATACGGTAAAGATACAGGTTGGGTAGAGCAGAGCTCTAGTATTAATTTGGATAAGCAGGAGGAACCAGAGAAAAAGTAGGCAGTCAGGTTGCAATACAGATAGAAATAGAGTGGGTGCTAGGCTGGTGGAGGGGATATAAGAGACCTCTGGAGGGGGGGATAGGCTGCTGTCGTATCCAACCCAGGAGACTCTACTAACCTAGCAGGGTAGATAAGTATTAAAATAAGTACTAAGTTTAGTTAAGTCTTGAAAACATACTTTCAGAATACAGTGTTCCTGGGTAGGCTTGCTGAGTTCAAGGGTGTAGTTCACTGTGATCAGGTGGGAGAGCTACTTTGCAAAAACAGCGAGTACCAAGGAAGAACAAGGCAGGGCAGTCAGAGTAGAAGTAGGAACACAGAGCTATAATGTTAAGAGAGAGAAAGACAGGTAGTGAGGAGTGTAATATTAACAAAAAAATACAGTGCAAAATATAGTCAGGACAAAACAGGCAAACCATTAACTAGACATAAGGTACACCAAATACCAATCAAAACATCAAAATAACGAGCATCACAGTTCGAATGTTCATTGTAGGTAACCTGTAATAGAACAATAGCGCACATGTGCGGCCGTTGTGAAGAGATTCAATAACAGGCAGAGTTTGGAGGGTAAGCAAAAGTAATTGGACTCAAGGGTTAAACGCTGGCAAGGGCTGCAAGGCAGCACATAAATTAGTTGGAATACCAGCAGACATACTCCAAAGAACAAGGGGAAAGAAAGTGGACAGTACTACGTGTCTTCTGTAAATGACTAATACAAACGTAGTTTTGTAACAAAAAACAAGGAGTAAAACTAATGATTGTAAGGGAAGAGTCTGCATCGCATCTTCCTCTAGTCAAGTACTAGGCCCTGTTAGCGGAGTACACCACGTGCAAGACATAGGTAAAACATCTAAGGAAAGGAGAAAAACAAGCTCCTTTTAAGTATCCAAATGAGGAGACAATAGACCAGAGTGGGGCAATATATCAAGGCTGCATTGAAGCAGGTGATATTAGAAAAAGGTAGCGCCAGGTATGGGAGGCCCACGTGCAATACGCTGATCAGGAATGGAGAGGGTGAGGAAATTACATTACAAAGCACGCTGTATGCTTAAGAAAACTACTAGCTTTACTTAAAGTGCCGTAAAATAACTTAAAGAAATAACTAAGTGTAGGTAAAGTACACCGCTCTAGCGTGGTATAGATGGAACACCAGGGACACGCTATGTACGCTATTATTGATCGCAAGTTAGCAACCAAACTACAAAGCACGCTGTATGCTAAGAAAACTACTAGCTTTACTTAAAATGCAGTAAATTAACTTAAAGAAATAATTAAGTGTAGGTAAAGTACACTGCTCTAGCGTGGTATAGATGGAGCACTAGGGACACGCTATGTATGCTATTATTGACAGCAGTTTTAAAAGACAATGCGTTAACTGTGGAGATAGACTGGTACAGGCAACACTATAACATTCAAACTAGAATACATTGAGTGTAATGCTGACGGATTAAGCAATCTTACAGGATTGAAAACTCAACAATGTTATAGTAGCCCAAGCTGCGACTGTTATCTTGTATCTTTTATCTCCTAGTAAAATGCATTTAAAGCAGGGTGTAGTTAACTATAATGGTAGCAGTTTAAGCAAACATATACATAGATCAGAGAGCAGCCGTTAGTACATTATTACATTAGTACAGGTACATAAAATGTATACATACTAGTAAAGACTGTATAATTTATAATACAGACTACTTACTGCAGGTAGAGGTGCCCGAGCAGGGTGGACAGCAACCAAGACTAGTCGAGCGAGCAAAAGATGGCGTCAGCTCGAAAGAGGGTATATTTATCAGGTGCGGGAGGTAATAGGTGAAAGTGGGAGGGGAGATAAAAGTAAAGGGCTAAAAGTAAAGCGTGTGAGATCGGCAGGGTAAGTACACAGTAGGGGGAGGAGATATGGTTAATAGAAGAGCACAGTGTGACTAGCCACAGGTGGTAGAAACCACAGAGGAGAGAGAGGAGTGGAAACAATCAGAGAGATAGGTGAAGAAGTAAGGAGAAGTAGATATATAGAGGAGGGGGACAGTATAAAAGTTAGAAAAAGCAGACAGTTTTGCTAGGTTGAGCAGAGGACTGTAGAAAGGAGAAAAAGATAGGTAATAAGGTAAAGATACAGGTTGGGTAGAGCAGAGCTCTAGTATTAATTTGGATAAGCAGGAGGAACCAGAGAAAAAGTATGTGCCTGATGCCAGAGCCCCCTGCACTCAGTAGTGTCCATGTCCATTTAGCCTTAGCAGCAGTGCATCTTCATGAATATGCAGGGTGCACTGCTGTTAAAGCTAAGGGTAAATGGACACGGTTCACTCTGTGCAGGAATAGCACTATTCCTGTATGGAGTTTATTGAATCCAGGGATTAATGTATTTCATTTGAAGTAAATTTATAAATGTATTCCTAAATGTCAAAGATATATTTTTTATTAGAATTATGTCAATTTATAATTGATGGAATTGGTAACTATAAAACCTTTAAAAGATAAAAATTGTATTTGTTTTTATTCAGTATGTGCATTATATGGTTAGATGAATGCCATGTCTAAGTAATGTGCTAATTAGTAGTGTTAAAGTGTTATCAACTCTGTTTTGTTTGTTTCGTTTTTTAGTAACACATTTCTTTCATAGGCCACTTATAAAACAATTAGCACCTATCAAGCTTGAGATCAATAGAATCCTTTACTTATATAAAACTACTTGATTCTTACTTGCTTTGATTCCCCATCTGCTTCTTGAGCTGTTTTAGGTTCATAGGTTGGTGCTAGGCTATTGGCCCTAGAGCCTATACAAGCCTAGCCATAACAATTCCTTGGATATTTCTTCCCACAATATTTACTTCTCTGGACCCCTGTCTAGCAGGGTGACTGACATGATCCCCAGAGTGAATTTCCTATCTCCCATCCAGTCATCAAGGTTCCTTTTGAATAGGGCCAAGGAGGTGCTCTGCTTTACATGTATGGGCAGTCTATTCCAGATTATGGGGAGTCTCTGGGTCAGGAACCTATCCCTCCAGCATGTTTGTTCATTATGATGACAAGGTTTAGATCACTGGAGTGTGTGGCTCTGAGGGATTGGGATTTCTTTAAGTGGAGCATGTCCAACAGCTCAGGGTTTGACATGGCCTTGTATGTTAAGCAGAGATCGCCTCTGAGTAGACGATATGCCACAGAATACAGCTTGAGTTTTTTTAGATTGTCAGCATATGGCATCTGCTTTAGGCCTGTGATTCTTTTAGTGAGGTATTTCTGTGGCCTTTCCAGCTGTTGCAGATGTCTTATGAGGTAGATACCAAATGGGGCATTATACTCTATAATGGGTCTAATGAGAGATGAGTACAGTGAGGCAATGACCTTTTTTCTGGATGAAAAGCCCTTAATGATGAGGTGTGCTACATAGAAGGATTTCCTGTCTGTTGTGGCAATGTGGTTATCGAAAGTGAGACCACTGTCCACCTGTGTCCCTAAGTCTCTCATCACACTTTCAATGTTTTGTGTGCTGCCACCTGTGTGGTAATTCATGGGTACATGTTTTTTTCCAAAGTGGATAACTATACATTTCTTGGCATTAAGCTTGAGTCCATGGCTCTGGCATCAGACATCTGTTTCTGTAAGGTCCTTTTATAGAGTATCCACATCATTTGGGGATTCAATAATGGCTCCTAGTTTGCAATCATCTGCAAACCTTGTTAGCCAGAGTCCCTTAGTGTTGGCCTGTACTTCAGAGAAGTAGATGCCAAACAAGAATGGTCCCAGGACTGAACCCTGAGGTTCTCCACTTGTTACTTGTCTGGAGCTGGATTTGGAGTCAGCTACTTTTACAGTCTGAGTTCTGTCAGTAAGCCAGTTGGCAACCCATCGAGTGATGTAGGGATTTATGCCCAGCTTAGTAAGTTTATCTATGATTCCACAGTGGGGGATGGTGTTGAAGGCCTTGGCGAGGTCCAGATATGCTGTGTGGACTGCCTTACCCTTGTCCACAGCTCTGGAGACTGATTTGAAGAAGTCAATTTGATTCAGGAGACAAGATCGGCCCTTCACAAACCCAAACTGGGTGGGGTCCAGTGTCTGAATGTTTGCCAATGTCTTTGTTTATAAGTTCCATGATAATGCATTCCATGCCCTTGCAGATTAGGCTTGTCAGACTGATGGGACCCCCTTGTGGAGTGTGATAACTGTAGCTGTGCACCACTCTGTGGGCACGAAGTCTGAGGTGAGGCTATGATTAAACATGACACTTAGGTGAGGTGCCAGTTCATTTTGTAGTTCATGTAGTACACAGCCTGGGATGTCATCTGGTCCCATGGATGCTGTATTCTTTGCTTTGGAGAGTGCAGTTTCTACCTGTGGGGCCGTGACTACCAGAATTTAGCAATCTTTTGGTATTGAGATGGGCCCTTTAGGGGGTGAGAGGGGAGTGAAGTTGGCACTAAATCGATCTGCCAGGATACTGACAATATCCTTGGGATCAGTATATTTAATGCCATTCTGCTGTAGCTCAGAGCAGATCTGAGCATTGCCATTTAGATTCTTTAGATTCTTGACATAACTATAGAGTGCCTTGTGGTTGTCTTTGGAATCTTTGGCAATTTTATTTTCGTAATTAGCTTTTATGAGGGATCTCAGCTTCTTATTGAGGTGGGTGAGGGAGTTCTTTGCATCCTGGGACTTTCCTCTTTTCTGCAACAGTTTCTTTCTTCTGTTGTATAGTTTGTTTATAGCAGGGTACCACCAGATTGGCTTCCTTTTTTTGCAGAAGAGCATCTTGGTTCTATTTGGGATGGCACAATTCATGCATGAGTGGATGTGTTCGTACAGTGCCTTAGTGTAGGATTCTGCAGTCAAACTTTCAGATCCCATCTGCATGGTTCTCATGAAGTTTGTCACTTCTGACTTAAGTAGCATGAAGTTGGATTTGGAGAAGTTTTTTAAGGAGGTTTCTTTATTGGGGGGGGGGATGTGGATGTCAAGAGTGATTTTCTTATGGTCAGACCTGACCAATGAGGGGGTGACCACTGGTGTGGAGCATCTATCTCCCATGTTGGTAATGACCAGGTCTAGGATATTGGAGCCCCTGGTGGGACAATGGATTAGTTGATCCAGGGCGTTGGAATTTATGAATTCCAAGAACCATTGGGAAAAGGAGTTGGTACCCAAGTAGTTTTCCTAGTTAATGGCAGGGTAGTTGAAATCACCCAGTATTAGGGTGTTTGGTTGTATCTTAATATTTTCCAGTATGTTTAGAAAGGTGTAGTGGGAATCTTGCTGCATGGTGGGGGATCTGTAGCAAGCTACAATTTGGATTGCAGTCTTACCTAGTGTTAGTTGCACCTGGAGAATTTCAGATGCATTGTGTTGGGCAACTAGCCTGGAGGTATGAATATCATTGGTGAATATGGACACTCCTCCACCTTTAGTGTTTTGGTCTTGGTTTTGTGGCCAAAAAGTGTGGTAAGAGTTGTAGCCTGGTATTGCAGGGGTGCTCTCTGGAGCCTTGAACCAAGTCTCAGTTACTGCACAGATATCGATGTTCCCCATTTTTAGGAGTGCCTCAAGAGAGTGCATTTTGAGGTTTACACTTCTAGCATTAAGTAGCATTTCCTTCACATTTTACATGCTTGTATCTGTTACAGTGGTGGTTTTATCCATTCAACCTTGCCTAAAGAAGGCAGTATAGGGGTGGCAAAAGCTTTAGCCAGTAACTTGAATCCCAGGGGTGACAGGTGAAGACCATCTCTGGCAAAGCATCGTGGTTTGTTGATCATGTCTTCCCAGGCAGACAGATACTGGATCCCCTTTGAATGACACCAGAAGCTTAGCCAATTGTTGAAGTCAATCATTTTGTCCTTATACTGTGGTATCATTCTTGGCGAAGGCAGGATGCTACTCAGGGCTAGGGTCATACCTGCCTGGGCCACATGACCCAGGAGCTCTTCCATGTCTCTTTTCATGTAGTTCAGGGAGGTACGTCTCAAGTCATTCACTCCAGCATGGACAATGACAGAGTCATATTTGTACTTGTTGTGGAGTGACTTGAGTGCATGTGTTATGTGGCGGATCCTGACACCCAACAGGCAGCTGACTGTAATTTTCTCCTTGTTCAGCCTGGTGAGTAGGACATCAGTGTGCCTGACTATAGAGTCACCTATGACTAAAGTGTTGGGTACATTGTCTTGCCTTAGGGGCTGCTGTTGGGTGGCACACTGGTGTTGTGAGCTATGTGTCACTTTGATTGTGACTGGTGTTTGTTTGTGTTTCAGCTTCAGAGGTCCTTGTTGCTTGGACAGGTTAATGTTAAGGGCCTCCACATATGTGGGTTTAGTGTTGCTATGTGTGGGTGTTGATGGTGTGGGTTTTGAAGGGCTATGCATTGCTTGAGGTGCAGTACAGGTGTTAATCTTCTCCTCTTGACTGTCTAGCACAATCTTGGTCAGAGAGAGCTTTGCTTTCAGTTTGGCTATGTAAGTGCTTCTCTTGCAGGTTGTAGTGTTGGGTGGCAGGAGGAGAGGATTGTCTGTGTACATGAGGCAGTTGTCACATTGCCCCAGTATGCCCCAATTCATTAGGTGGACAGGAGATATCACTGGAAGCTGACCCTTGGACATGCCTGTTTAGGTGCTTTTTTTGTAAAGTATAAGAGCTGTTTTCCCTTAGCTTTGCAAGGTACTTTGCAATTTTAAGCTGTTTAGTGCCTACGATTAATTTCTCCTTATTGACAAGGAGAGTTGAGTGCTTGTATCAGTTTCAGGCTTCCTAGTGCTTTCCAGCAGGTTCTAGAGCAAGTGCTAGTCACAGGGGTTTAGATTTTAGTGCTACTACCGAGAAACCAGCTAGTTCTAAGGGAAAATTTGAAGAGCAGACTTTCTGGCACATGGAATAGTTTAACTGTAGCCTCACAGTGCTGCATGATGTGAAAAATGTGCAAACACATGCATTTTTAAGCCAGAAAGTTTAAAGGGATAGAAATCAGCTCAAAAGGGCTAATAAAATTACAATTTCAGAGCTGGAAACCACTCCTCTAGCATTATGTCGGCAGTACAATGCTCTCCACTTCCATTGGTAAGCAGTAGGCCTTCCCTTTACCACATCAAGGTCTGGATAGCTCTGAACACTGAAAATAAAGTCCTGAGACAAGCAAAGCCTGGGATATGGACTGGCTAGGAAAGGTGGGAAATGTGCAAACAAGATAGTATTTTTTTGTTTGTTAAAACAGCCTAAACAATGCAATAATACAGTAAATAAACACAGAAAAGGCTAGCACACTTGAGTGTGTAGTATTAAACAGTAAATGCAATTAAAACTCTACAAAATTAGCAATTTAAAACTTTTTAAATGAAGCAAGGCAAGTAAGCGCACAACTGAAAAATGATTTAAGAGGCAGTAATACAGCAGAATAAGCACTAGTCTACATATACAGAGCAGCTAAAACACATAAACAATTCAGATGCAGTGCAACCTAGAGCACTTGAGTTGTATGGACAAGTAAGGCAATTACAGTTATAATAAATGCTCTAAAATATACTCTATAGTTCCAAAATGTTTGAGCAGCACAGTCAGAACACAAGGAGATTCAGGCATTTTTTTTTTGAAAGGGAAAAAGGAGAAACAGAAGGCCTTCTCAGATGTTCTCTCTGTATTAGGTAGAATGAGCTAATGACACTAGACTGGGAGGATAAAAATATGGGTCTTAGAAGAGTTCAAAGTTCAGCACTGATGCATGTGAAAGCAGGAAGTGAGTAAATCGTGGCTGTGATAATGAGGAGTAAAGAACTGAAATTTACTTCTGAGAATAAAGAATTTTTTTAATTATCACTTATGACATAGGCAATAATACATGTATATAAATGAAAACAAACCATATTGACATGATCTTAGTTGCAAGCATTATACATCACAAACCATATTGACATAATTTTAGTTGTAAACATTATACATTACTTATAATCTACCCAATCATTGTCATTAAAACATTACATAGCTCATTCAAATCCTGCCTTCTTTAAAACCACATTACTCCCCTGTATGTATTGTTCCCAGAATTTCTATTTTTTTTTCTACTTAATTTCCTCCTACCCATTTCTAAAGATCCCAGTTTCTATTAAATATATATGTGGACATTTTCTCAAAATAACATTTAAACTTAAAAATATTTATTTAGAAATTAGGGATTGGAATCACAAGAGCTATAGTAATATTATATATTGTGCTATCGCTGATATATACATGCATACATAAAAACAAATGTTTCAAGCACGGCATTAATGCCCTTCTAGCTTGCTAATATACCAAAACACTTGTTCCCATAATATGTGTCCAGGCTGTTCTTAAAAATATTTAAACTAGTACTTGCTTTAATGTAATTTGGTAGCCTGTTCCAAACATCAGCTACTCTGTCAGAGAACCAATTAGTACACTTCTCATTAGTATAGAATGGTCTACATAGGTTATCTGATGATCTCTAAAACTTTTTGTTAACCCTAAATATTCTCAGAGGTAGTTGTCACTAAGTGCCCTATATACCTGATTAAGATCTCCTCTTAAATATCTGTAAGAGACACTGTACAAGTTCAGATATTTTAGTCTTTCATAATAACATAAATTTTCACATCCATGGATGCTCTTGGTATATTTCTGCTGTACTCTTTCCAGTTTATTCATACTTGTTTTCCTATAGGGTTTCCATATTGTTATTCCATACTCAAGTTTGGGGCTAATGTAACTAACAAACAATGACTTTGTTATGCTTCATTTCCTAGATTTTATAAATCTTTTTATGCAACCTATAGTTCTATAACTATCATTAGCCAATTGGTTGATATGATTAGAAAAACTCTTAGCTGACTCTACCCATACACCCAGGTCCTTAAATGAGTCTACAGTTTCAATCACTGTGTGCTGTATTAAATATTCACCTTTCAGTTTATGTCTCCCAAATCTCATATGCTTAGTTTGTGATGTATTTATCATCATATTATTCTCCTGTGCCCAAATGGTCAATTTAGTCAAATTATTTTGCAGACATGCCTTATCTGTAACACTTGTAATCAGTTTACCCATTTTCAGGTCGTCAGCATATAGACTGTAGAACACCTCAGATGAAAAAGTAAGGTCTGAAAAATATAATCTAAACAAGTAAGGGCCTAGGACAGAGCCCTGTGGGACACCTTGACTGTAACCAAGGATTTTACCTGTCCAGTTGGTGTGTGATACTTGCCATGTCCTATTTGTAAGCCATGCAGCTATCCATCTTATCAACAGTACATCAATACCTAGTTGTACTAATTTATTGATCAGTGTTTTGTCTATGATCCTGTCAAATGCTGAAGTTAAATCTATATAAATCACATCACAGCACAATTTTTCATTCATAGCTGTTGTTATATTGTTGTAAAACATCATGTTACAGGTGGTAATAGATCTATTTTCACCATATGCATGCTGATATATGGTTTCAAGTCCCAACTTATCCAGTTCTGACAATAACTTATCCAGTATTACCTTCTCCATTATTTTTTCACAACATGAAAGTAGACTTAAGGGTCTATATGATTCTGGGTTTGTTCTACTCCCCTTTCCCTTAAAGACATGTTTAATAAGTGCATGTCTCCAATCTTGAGGAATCATCCCATATTTCTATGACCTAGTGAATAATAGATAAAATGGTAGTGTAAGTTCTTGCTGAAGTGTTCTCAGGTCATTGTTACTTATTCCATCTCTTTCCTGTATTTTGTTTGGATCCAGTTTGCACAGTTCTTTTTCAATATAATCTAATGTAATTCCAGTATCTGGGGTTACCTGGGTGTCACTAGGACAACTTACCACCCCATTTGGTGAAGCCAAACTGTTTTGCATAAGATTTTGTAAATATATGTATAATCTGTTGTGTCTGAGAATAAATTTTAGAATCTGCACACAGTTTATCAATTTGTGTATCTTTACTTCTTCCACATCCTATGTATCTATAACAAGGTTTCCTATTATACTCAATATGTTTATATAGTTTTTCTTCAAATTTTCTTGATCTTGTCTAACACTATGCTTAATCTGTTTGTCCAGCTTGTTTATTTCAGTTTTCAAAGTTGTAGTTTGACCTCTCTTCCATTTCTTATATTTTTGACTCTCACCTTAATCAGATCTTGTTCTTATGGAAATATACTCCCCTGATGTTGTGTGCCTAGATCCTCATGTTAAACATTTTTTTGACTGATTGTTTGCACTTTATTGAATGTTAATAGGTTATTAATGGGAAGGAGTAAATTAGATATTTGTCATTGATTAAGATCATTTAGTGGAATTAAGAAGTATGGGAAATGTACAGAAGAGATTAGTAGCTGTTGTATGTAATGAAATTGGCATTCCCACATGCTGTAATTAAACATTAATGTCAGGATTTGAAACCCAGACAAGAACAGCACTATGAGCAAGTTATATGGGCAAGAATTCATTTATCCACAGTCAAGATTACTTAGAATATTAGAAATAATTAAAATAGTAAACATATTTTGATTAATATAAAATGCACAAGGAAAGGAAAACAGTGTGTGTAATATTAATAACAGAGTAATTTTAGCAAGTTAAGGAATATATATATACCTGCTGCAAACTCTGATAGTGTCACATCATAATTTCATTGAAGAGAAGGGAGAATCGATAACTAAATGGCTCCTTAATGAGGGATTTTAGAAATGCAGATTGCACAAAACCAGGTAGAATATCAATGGACAAGTAAGACAGAACATAATATATTTGAATAGTAGACTGCATATAAGAAAGACATATGTTAAATATACTTGCACATGGCAGAAAAATAAAAGTATAAAAGCTCATATAAATTTCACAGAAAGTTACTTAAAAAGATATTCAAAAAGATCCTGAATACTGAAATCTAAAATTGTGGTTACTTGATTTCTGAAGCTTTTTGCATATTTTACATCACTGGATTCACTACAGTTACTTGAACTAACTCATTTTACAAGTCAGAGCTGATATTTGAGTGTTTTATTGCTGAGTCAGTTCTTTCATTTCTGATAGAAAGTAAAGCAGATTTTTCCAATATGTTGTGACTGAGAGAGGGGAATGTGGTTTGAAATGAACATTATGAAACTTTTAAATGTACTGTAGGCTGCAAGTGTTTTTTGATTCTGTTGAGAAGCAAGATAATCCCTTCAAACGTAGTAATACATACTTTTTATGAATTAATTTAATCAGTTAAAGGAATTTTAAGTATTTTGATATTTATCATATTGAGAGTGATATACAAATTTAAGGTGTAATCACTTGTACTTTTAACACTAATTCAGACCTTTTGTTAAATATGTATATATTTTCAGCATGATATATATATATATATATATATATATATATATATATATATATA
>NC_056725.1:1115180866-1115243366 GCF_019279795.1 Protopterus annectens
GACAAATGTTAACACAGGAAAAGATAGGCTGATATGGCCAGGCATAGTATGGAAAACTATCATACTTGTGTGCAGGGCTATTAAAGGCCCAGGGTTTGTTTTATGTAGAGCATATTGTGTGGTGTTGATTTAGGACTGCTGTCTTTGCAATTGTGAGTTTTATGAAGAGGGAAGAAAGCACACACACATATGTAGGCAACCCCCTGCCCCAAAAATCTAACCCCACTCCCACCTCTGACTTTGCCCCATCTCCATCCTCCCCTATTTTAGAAAAAATCCTTGAAAAACTAGTTTATGCACAACTCATACAGTATATTAGACAATACTATCTGCTCAACACAAATCAACATGGGTTCTGCCTGGTGTAGCACTTCCACTTCCTTCTTCACCCTTACACACAATTTCTTCCTAGCAATGAACAAAGGCTTACTGACTGGTGCCATTTTTATTGACCAGACTGGAGCCTTCAATCTTGTGGGTATGCAATCATAGCTGACTGCCTCATTGAAACTTGTATTAGCCAAAATGCTGTTCCTAGTTCCAAAATTACTAAATTGTCATTTCTCAGTAGAATTTCAAAACACTTCCTCCCCTGCCATGCCTTCCCCAACCCACCTTAAAGGATTTTTTTGAGGGTCCATTTATGGTTCCCCTATGATTTTTCATTAACATCAGCAAACTGCTGTTTGATCTTCCCCACCTTTCTATATTACTTTACATGGATAACATGATGATATACTGTTCCAATAACTATCTTTTCCATTAAACAAGAATTGCAAGTGGACCTCCATTCCATTACAGACAGGCTTAACAACAAAATCCTAATACTCATCTCCTCCAAAACTAAAACAATGCTCTTTGGTACCACTCCTAAACCTATTAAATAGCCAAAACACTACAAATCCTGAATCACCTAAATAATTGCATAAAAAATGTCTACTCATTCAAATTCCTTAGAGTCTGAATGGGCCATTCATTTAACTTCCACCTTCAACTTAGCAGTACATGCTAAGTAATAAGTAACTCTCTTCTATTCTGTCCCAATGACATCTCCCATTTCTCTCTAGGGAAGTTAGAAATAACATTGGCAAAGGCATCCTGCTGGCTCAGCTTGCATACATTCTCATACTTGTTGCAGCAGCTTCCAAAAGTAATGCATCAACAACTGAAACCCTATCAAACTCCATCTTCACTCTCTTCCCTAGAAATTAACACTACTGCCTAACTCTTGACAGAGTTAGTTATCCACCCATCCAACAATAAGCCATCCTCCTTTTGGGCTCTCAACTTTACAAGCTAGTCAGGGAGGAGATATTCCTCCAACTATCTGCTAAATTAGTCAAGTAGGCTCCTATATACAGTCTTAGAAATCATAACCACTTAGGCCCACTTCTTAAACACACATAACAAAACTTCATTGCACTGATCACTCATTCTCCATTCTTGGCTCCAAAATGTCAGAAGCACACCCCTCCCATCTCAAAGTCATCTCCTCTTATCCTCATCCCACTTGCATCTTAAATCTTATGTCAAGGCTAAGGCCAAATATAAATGCTTCCCTTCAGGACATATTGCCTAAAATAGCTAAGCCCATCCCCTTCCTATTTCTTCATTCTCTTTGTCTCTTATGCATACCGTCCTCCATAGCATCATAGGATTTTTACTCCTGTAGACTCCATCTGCATTTGTAAATATTTTACATAGCTGAGTTGAGTGTGCTTTTATTCCCCATCTCCATTACCAAATATTGTATACAGTTGGCTGTTGAGTGCTTCCTTTACCCATATGCATTAGAAATAGTCAACCTCTGTGGACTGTTATTGTGTACATTGCTGTTTTTGTACCTCCATACTGAGACTAAAATTAGTCCATTGGAATCATACTTTATCCTAGTTACCATATTTAAATAAATAAATAAATGTTGGTGTTCAACTAAACAAATATATTAATTACATTAAGCAAATTTGTCTCTATTTTAAAGCATCCACAAAAATGTGCATTATTTACAAATAACTATATGGAGATTATTTTACATGATTCTGTGAAGATTCAATCAAAATAAGTCTAATAAGCAGAAATCATTTTCTGGGGGTTTATAATATAGTTTAAAGAGATACAGGTTGTGGTCTCAGGGTCAATAATTACAGAGGATTTTAACTTGTTCCTTGTATGAAGCTTAATAAATGTATTATTCAGTATTCATTGCTTCTTAGCCTTATGTTCTGCCTGCCTGATTGCCTTAACTCTAGGCTACTTAAAACCATTGGAAATATATATACTTTTTTTCTAACCAATAAGCATATTGTTTCTGCCTTGCCCCTCAGTTAGTACCAATTATGCAACAACTCCTCTTTCATCCATCCTCCCTCTCTCTCTTTCCTTCATAGCAACCAATGAACTCTTCTGTCACTATCGCCATTAACAACACTCTATCCTTTCTGGTAAAACAGTGATCCCCACACATCATTTCAATTGACCCTCTTCATTTTCTGGAAACAACAAAAGTAGTAAAAACTGGTGTGAAAACAAGGCAGGCTCCAAAACTCAAAGTTTCAAAAAGAATGCCGGTTAACTGCTTTTGCAATAGTGTCATTGCTTCATCAGATATTTTTTAAAAACAACTTCCACCAGTATATATATATATATATATACATATATATATATATATATATATATATATGGGTACATAATCATGCCTACCACACATGCATAACACTGCCACACTTATTAAAACATGGTAGGCATGATTAGCAAAATTTCTGTTAAATGTCCGTGGATTTGTGGTGTCGACATTTCAACACACACACACACACACACACACACACACACACACACACACACTCCCCAGATAATACAATTATTCAATTAAAGTGTTCAAGAGTTTAAAAGTGAAATGATTTAGCATAAGGCATAATTAAGTCAGGCAATGAAAACTTCAATAAAAACTGCAAATAAAACAAAAAAGCACAGAGCACCAGAAAGACAAGAAGAAGTTTTAATGAAAGCATGGATTAAAACAGTTTGTATGCTATTTTCGAGTTGGTGTTGTCTTTCTGGTGCTCTGTGCTTTTTTGTTTTAGTTTTTTGGTTTTATTGGAGTTCTTAGTTTCAAAAACTGCAAATACAAGAACCCTATAACATAACATGCTTAAAACGTTTGCTCTAAAAAATTTACTTCTTCAGTTTTCTGGACTTCAAAATTTAAAAATGTCTGATGAAACAATGTCACTATTGTGAAAGCACTTACAATAAACCAGTATTCTTTTTGAAACTTTGAGTTTGGAGTCTGCCTTGCTTTCACACCAGTTTTTGCTACTTTTGTTGTTTCCAGCATTCTTTTTGGTGTGGTTAATTGCTGAAGTATTCTTTGGTTTTGCTGCCTTTCCATTTTCTGTTTACTGCCTGTCTATTCTGCACTAAATTCTAACCCAGGATTCTTATAGATTAAATTAAAAGACTAAGTTTAGATAGCAGTCAGTCTTGACTTCATAATACGCTTAATGTTCCTTTATTATTTACCAACCATTTGATATCTTTGTTACTTAATTTTCTTTTATTTGTAATAAAACTGCATTTTGCATATTCAATATTTATTCACACAATGATGATTTTTATACTTTGTAATTTTCTATATTACTAAATGTGAAATTGTGTGATATTCCTGAAAATTTCTGCTGAGATATTTGCCAAAAAATGGGCCTGTCTCAGTTGGACAATCTAGTTACCAGAATAAATACATTGCAGTGATGTGATATATAATCAATCTTGCTATCATGTAACACTGAAAGGTTTTGCATGGAGCTAAGCTTAGTGCAGCTAGCTAGGGCATCAAACAGCACTAATATCATAGCACTAACATCTAGCCTTCACCCTAGACACCATTCAGGTGACCCCTATAAAACCAAAACCCTAAGCCATAACAGCCCAGCCCTAATACAGGTCCTGACAGAATGATCTGCAATTTCCTAATGTCTCTGTGGCCATTTTGGTAGAGAAGGCCATCCTGAGACAATATAACAATTGTCTCATGTACTCAGATAACATTTTAATCCTTGAAACTAACACAGTATGCAAGAGATGTACATGCATAACTTGAATGAAAAATGCAACCACCAGCAGCCAAGAGTCACCCAGTAGAACAAAGTGCTAATATAGAAACCAAAAACTCCAAGCAACCACCACAGCTAAAAGCATACGTAGTTTATTAAAAATATGACAGGATAAATGCTTTCACACAAATTGTTTCTTCAGATCCATGTAACAGACAAACATCGCATCCAAGTTTAAATATCTTAGCAATAATAAAACAACCAATAAAAGCTGATCAATAAAACAATTAAGTCACCGATGTGATCTCCATTTCTTAAGAGTAGATTTTAAAGGCATAGTAGCATTAATTCCTGGTGATGTATCTGCTTGCATTCTTGTTATCCACTGCATTTCAGCTAGCTCTACTCTATTGTTAATATCACACCCCTATTATTATCTGATATCAGTTGCAGTACTGTAAATTCAAACATGTGCCCTTCATTATCGAATATGTGCTTAGCTAAAGCATTAAAGAGATTCATTTTTCTGATGTCACCAGATGTTGCATAGTACATTCTGGTCACTGTACCAATAGAGAAAGAGGCACATGTTATACAGCTAGCTAGATAAACTAAATTCTCAGATCTACAGTCTGCATACAAGTTGAAAGTAAATATACAACTGGTAGAGGGATGCATAAAGGTATATCTCCTTGAAACAAATGAACAGGCCTTGCAATTTCTGCATGGAAATGTACCATGTCCATTAGAAATCACCCTGGTACTGCTGTTAGTAGTGTAGCAGAGCTGCCTTTTCAAAGAAAGGTTGTTTTTAAATGTATAACAGGGTCTATCACCTATTATAGCTCTTATCTGATCATCACATGCCAAAATAGGCCAATATTTATTTATAATCTCACATACTTTAAAAATATTACTACTATAAGTGAGGGATAGTCTTAAAACATTTCTGTTCGATCACCCATGTTTCACCCTTGTATCAGAATCATGAGCTGTCCTATGAAAAAATGGCTTCCCTGTTGTATCACGCAGGCATTTAACCAGTAACATAACTCTACTTAGGTAATTTGATTATATCCTCTCTTCATTAGCTAATTTTTCAGCTCCAAAGATGCTCCCTGATAATCTTGATCTTCAGTATGGAGTCTAGGCATTCTTAAAAACTGCTCTTTTGCTATATTACTAAAAACATGCTTAGGGTGCATACTGGAGGGATGCGACAATGCATTCTTTCTACAATTTTTACTAAATAAAAGAACTATGAGTGATACCATTCATCAAAGCAACCTTAGTATCTAAAATAAAATCAATGGAATTGCTAGAAAAATTCAAAGTAAATCTGAAGCAGTCACTACTTCATTCAAGATATTCTACAAACTGTTGCAGTTGCTCATGTGTACCTCGCCACAGAACAAAGATATCATCCATGAATCTTTTGTAATGTAGCGAGTGTGGACTAAATATATGCTGTGAAAGGACCACCTTGCTTTCCCAGTCTGCCAACACCAGGTTGGCATAACTGTTCATGCAGGGGGTCCCCATAGCTACTCCAAGATTCTGCATGTAAATGATCTCCTTAAACATAAACAAATTGTTTTCCAAAACCAATTCTAATGTTACTTGCCACTGTTGTACATCACTTAACATCACACAAACACGGTGCCCACCAGTTTGCACCCTTGCCTACCTGAAATTGTGTTACTTTTCACTGTTGTACAACATTTAACATTGCACAAGCACAGTGCCTGCCAGTGTGCACCCTTGCCTACCATGCTTGCATGATGGTAAAAGATGTGCAGCATTTTCAAATGTTGCAAAACCAAAATGTGCACACCCTCAGTAAGTGCGAGATGTGCAATTGGGGGGAAACATCAGCATATAAAATGCAATTGGCAGGAAATGCCCATTATACATTAACTTGAGCTATGGCAGGCATGTCAGGAGTTATTGATGAGGGTGTGTGCTTTCAGGTACAGAGGAGGGGTGTCCAGGAGTCCAAAGTGTTTGTTGGACTCCTATTTAAGGAGCATGGGTCCTGGTTGCTGCAGCAGGATTATTCAGGCTCAGAATACAAGTCTGAAGCCTGGAATAGTATTGCTAGGGATTTAACCAGTGCTACACATATCCCCTGCACTGGTGAGCAATGCAGGCATCACTTCGATAACCTCTGGAGGAAGAGAGATGCCCCCATCACTGGATCAGGGAATTTAGTACATGGGACACCCCATGGATGTGTAAGTATGAATTTCAGTGAGTAATTATAAGAGTTAAAAGCTGAATATAGTCCAGACTGGTATTCATAATGGTGTTCTGATCTGTTTTTTCCACAGCTGCTGCAGAGCAAGCCTCGAATGTCAAGTCTCAAGCCACGCATTTGGCAAGGATGCTAGAAGCAAGAGGTATGCATGCATCAGAACAATACTGTCTAAATAGTCTTTTAATAATAATAATAATTTGTATAGTAATTTAGTAGAATTAAAAGTTAAGGACTGCTTAGATGATACTTAATACAGTTGTATCAAATTGAGCATGCATATCCCAAATGTAAATTAAACTATGCATGCCTTAGTCTGTAGCATAAAGCAATGGTGCCATATTCACAAATAACAGTGAGCATACATCTCTTAGCTGTAAAAGGAAAGTATGCATGCAGTAGTCTGTAGGTCAAAAGAACAGTACAGTATTTGAGAGTAGTCATTGGTTGTGGGTTCTAAACCACACTCCACAAATATACAATACTGTTAGGATTTCATCATTATTGCAGTGTAACTTCATACCTCTTGTGGGTTCAAAACTACACTCCACAAATATACAATACTGTTAGGCTTTCATCATTATTGCAATGTAACTTCATACCTCTATACCAGTGGCAGAAATGGCCTGCTGTAACTTTAATCAGTATAATGTGGGCATGCATATGTGCAATATATGTACACATCAAGGATTGATGGTTGCAATCTGTACTATAGTGTACCTCTGGTATGAACTGGGTAGTCTTAAAAGTAAGGAAGAAATTTGTTAGGAGTTTGTAGTGTAAAAGTAAAGGTAACAGAATAGAGTCAAATAACTATCAATGTTTTGTATGTCACATATGAAATTATTAATGTTCTCCCTTTTTTTCTCTCACCTCAACTCTTTTCTCACTTTTTTAATTATTTGCTTTTCCCACAGCACAGCTGTGTAGACTGTTCCACAGGATCCACCTGTCCCCACTCCACCAGCTACAGCATTGCTGCCTTGCATGTCTGGTGCACAACCTGATAGAACCCCATCTGCCCCCCTGGACTACCAGCATATCAGGTAGTTCTGCCCCAGAGGATAGGCCTGTGGCCCCTCCAGGAGCAGTGGTGGAGGCTGTGAGTGTATCACCTCACAGGAACTGCCAGGGATGGTGCATAGGATTGTGTGCTACACTGTGGGTGCACACCTAAGCTGGATGGAGCTTCTGCTCTCGATCCTCATGCAGGGCACTCATAGGAGATGCTGACATCAGGCACTGCTGCCAGAAGTGCAGTGAGGTGACAGTCAAGACAATCCACTGGGTGTAGACTAGATTATCACTGTCAACCACGTCAACAAGCATGGGACCTGAGTTTCCCAACATCTCCCCAACCATGGTGTTCACCCACTTCTTGTGTCCTTCACTGTGCCCCTCTCTTGTCTTGTTTGTCTTGTCTGTCTACAATTGTTTCCTCACCTACACACCTTACCTCACCCAGACATTCCTACAGCCATTCCCCAACATTCCTCTCTCTCAAAAAAAATGGCATCTGTCCCACAAAAAAATCATCCCATACATAGCTCTCCATTTTGCACGTGTCTTCATGACACACATGATTCGGTCCAATTTCCTATATAGCAAATTGTGTTATGGTCACTCCAGTCTCTGGAGGTGACAGTCCTGATTCAGCTACATTTTTACATATATACTCATGTTTTATTCTTGAAGAAATGGATAGCTATGATTCTTTCCTTCATCCTTCCTGCACATTCCTTCCTTCCTTTCACTTTGTTCTCCCCCCTGCTTGCTCTCCATTTCACCACTTTCCTGTCTTCCCCATTTCTTTTCTTTAAATAATTATTGCATGGTGGTGCACACAGCACACTAACCTGAAGCAATTGCAAATGGAAGTAATATAAATAGATATATTTAAAGTATTATACATGCTTGTAAAATTATTACTTCCACCCACATTCAAACCCAGTAACATCTGCCTCAATCAACAATCCATTAACACTTGCTACCACAGAGTCAGTTAGCTAACAGATGTATTTAATACATTCAATAGTAACTGGCACCGGTTAACCAAGATTTCTCTTTGTACTCCCCTGTGCCTGTTACCCATATTATTTATTTATTTATTTATTTATTTATTTATTTAGTTAATTATTTGCAGTTGTTTAACCAGGATAGTCCATTGGGCCAAAAGAACCCATTTTCAATGGAGTCCTGGGGAGAAAAGCACCACACAGATTATACAAAGATTACAGTGATTAACATTTTAACAATTTCCGGTTATAAGACAGAACAAAAAATACTGAGATTGAGGTTACAGTCAAAAATAGAAGGTTTTTTTTTTTTTGAAGGGGAACATTGCTCTAGTAGGATTAAGAATAAGTAGTTAGATGCAGTAGGCTTAGAATTTGCTAGATGCAAATAAGAAGGTGTTTACTAAAAGCAAGTATGAATTTGCTATCTGGAATTTGTGAGATGAAAAACTGTAGGAAGTGGGGAATAGGTTATGAGGGATGGGAGCAGGAGCATTCCCATGTGGATGTTAGATGTGAGTGGAGTGATTTTTTAAAGGATGGGAGGCTAGTGATAGTACAAATGGAGGGAAGGACAGGAGGTTTTGTCCTGGGGGCGAAGGGGTCTGTAAACCTCTATTAGGTTTTGATTAGTTGATCTTAGAAGTCTTTGTGTGTGGTGCATTTTAAAGGTAGTAGAGAGGGAGGGACAGAGGGATGGCTGGAAAATTAGTTTATGTGCATAAGTGAGCTGAATATAGGAGAGGTAGTTGGGAAGCTCTAGCCAGTTTAGTTTGTGGAGAGGTGCACAGTGATGGGTTGATGATTTGTTGCTAGTAGAAAATCTGGCTATTTTATTATAACAAGAGGACAGTTTAGTTTTGAGAGATGATTGTAGGTTTGTTAGGAGAGGGGCACCATAAAGAAGGGAGGGTAAGATAAATGTAGTAAAGAGAGTAAGCTTAGTAGCTGAGGTGAGGAACCAATTGTGTCGGTAGAGCATGCCAAGTCTTTGCTGTTTTTTTATGTTTAGTAGTAGATGGGAATTGAATTTAAGCTTGTCATCAGTTTGGACTCCTAGTAGTTTGGTTTCAGATACCAGTTCAAGAGGTGTATTATTTTGGCTAGTGATGGAGAATAGTTTTCTATCAAAGGTATTAGTTTTTGAGGGGGTAAATATCATGTTTTGTTTTAGCTGCATTGAGTGCTAGATGGTTGTCTTTCATCCACTGTTCTGTGGTAAAGAAGGCATCTTGAGTCAGCTTTAAGAGAGTTGGGATGGATGAGGCAGCACAGATGATTGTAGAATCATCAGCATATTGAATAGTGTTAGCATAAGGGATTGAGTGGAAAAAATCATTAATGAATATATTGAAGAGGAGGTGGCCCAATATAGAACCCTATGGGACACCTGTGGGGGTGTTGAGGAAGGAGGAGGTGGCTTTTTTCCACTTGACAGCTTGTTGCCTGTTGGAAAGATAGCTGGTAAACCAATTGAGAGATGAAGGTGATAGGTTTAGGTTGGATAGTTTAGTAAGGAGTAGGTTATGAGAGATAGTGTCAAAGGCCTTAGAGAGGTTGATTAGGATGGTAGATACAATGAAGCCAGAATCTCTAGCTTTATTCACAGTTTCCAGGAAGGATAGGAGGGCAGTCATGGTGCTATGATTGGGTCTGAATCCGTGTTGGGTAGGAGTTAATAGGTTGTTGTCCAAGAGATAGGGAAGGAGTTGAAGATGGATACATTTCTCTAGGATTTTTGAAATGGGAGAGAGGATGGCAATGGGCCGGAAATTGGTAATATTAGTATTATTGCCACCTTTATGCAGTGGAATGATGTAAGCTTTTTTCCAGATTTGTGGAACAAGGCCTTCTTGGATAGAGCGGTTGATTAGGATACTGATAGGGAGGGCAATGGCTTCGGCAGCTATACTGAGGAAGTATGAGGGAATGTTATCAGGGGCATTAGTACATGGTTTTAGTTTCTGCAGGAGTTTTTTTATGGTAGAAGTAGGGATAAGTTTAATGGAGAATGGAGGGGGTCAAGAGGATGGGAAATGAAAGAATGAAGATGGAAGGGGTGATGGGTGAGGAGAAGTGGAAGTAGGAGGTGAATTGTTATTAGAGAATGAAGAGGTAAGTTTGGAAATAGAGTCTATAATGAAAGAGTTGAATTGGGTGGCAAGATCAATGTCTTGTACATTTGGGCAAGGGATTGGGTTTTCTGTTGTACCAGGTTTTAAGAGGGTAGTTATACCTCTCCAGAACTTTTGTGGATTTGTTTTATGGTTGCTTTGAAGTAAGGAGAAGTAGTTTTGATGGTCTGCTGTGATAAGCTTTTTAACTGAGTTACGAAGAGTTTTGTATTCATTGAGGATAGAGGTAGATTTGTTCCTTTGGTAATGTGTCCAGGCTTTGTCTCTAAGTCGCATGGTGGTTAGTGTGTTTTTTGTTAGCCAGGGGGTGGTTTTGTTTTTTATTCTTTTGGTTTTTAAGGGAGCATGAGTATCTGGAAGAGTTAGGAAAGTAGCATTAAAGTGTGCAATTGCATTTTCTAGGGGTAGAGTTTTTAAGGGGTACCAGTTAAGTGATTTTAGGGAGTCAGAGAAGGCTTCTGGGTTGAAGTTTCTATGGCATCGGGTAGTGATGGAATTATGAGTAACTTGTAAGGGAGAAGGAAGACACCTAGCGAAGATGGGAAGGTGGTCGCTGAGGGAGTCAGGAAGAGTTCCACTATCAGGGTAGTAGTGGGGGTGAGAGACTAGGATCCAGTCTAGGATGTTGCCACAAGTGAAGTCTTTAGAGGGCCTAGTCATGGAGTTGATGAGTTGAGAGTAGTTATACAGGTTGATGTTTAGGGAGTGAGTAGGGGACTGAATGGAGGACCAATTAATATTGGTGTAGCCCATGATAATAGTTTCATTAGCGATATTAGTTGAAAGCCAGGAGAGGATATCTTCAAGTACTGGGACATTGTCTCCAGGGGGAATGTAAAGGGAGGCTATGCATATATATATTTGTGTTTGTTTAACTGAAGTTGAGATAGTATTAATTCTGCACTGGCAAACTGAGGAATGTTTTTTTTTATAGGGAGTAATGTATAGGGAAGATGAGTATAGTAAAGCTACTCCACCACCTTTTTGGGGGGTTCTGTCTGTTCTGATGATAGAGTAATTAGGTGGTACTATCTCTGCATCTTTTATATGAGGTTTTAGACAGGTTTCAGAAATGGCTAGGATGTCTGGTTTGTTGTGGAGTAGCCAGGCATGTAGATTTGGAATTTTGTTAGCCAAGCTTTATGCATTAAGAGATGCTAGTAGGATGGATTTTGATGTTGAAAAGGAGGTGTTTGGGCCTGGGTTAGGGTGTATATCTCCAGATAAGATTATGGATGTTAGAAGTTGGATTATGTAGTAGAGGTATTTGGATTGTTTTGCTTGAGTGATGTGTGCTGAAAGATTTGTGAGGTATATAGAGGGTAGAATGGGTGTTGAGGTTTTATAAGGAGAGATTAGTTTGTAATGAAAACATAGATTGTGGTTGATGGGATATAGTTCAGGAGAGATTGAGATGAATGAGTAGGATTGTGATGTATGGAGTGAGCAGGTTGTGTGTAAGAGTGGAGTGTGGGTGATGGGGTTAGGCTGGGTAAGATAGTAGATGTAGGTTAGGTTCAGAAGGAGTAATATTTGAATTGAGCGGGATGAATATTTTACAAGCATGTTGGGGTTTTGATAAGCAATGTAATGGTGTTGAGTAAGGAGGAGGGAGATATGTGGTGTATGTCTGGTGTGTATGGGGAGGGGATAGGAAGAGGAAGGGGATGTAGTAGTTGGAGAGGAAGTAGGAGTGGCTATGTGGGTATAAATCTAGAGGTAGTGGGGGTGGGTGAAATTTGGGGGTAGGGTAGGGGAGCGGAGTGAGCCCGCAGGGCGAACGGAGTGGGGAAGAACAAAAAAAAGAAAATCAGCAGCAAAAAAGTATCAGCCACTGCTGATGATATAGAAAGGTAAGCAGGTATAGTAGATGTAAAACCAGATAAGGAGAAGTAATTTACAGGAATGAAAAAGATGTTTTAATGTAATTATTTTATGTTGTACAGGGGGTGAATTACCAGATTGTTGACAGTGAAAAATACTGGCTCTTAAGCTATTTAGTCAGCTTCATAGGAGAGAAGCCAAAGTAAAATTAAAGTTGAACCGTCTTTTGGTTGGTAGGTGCTGTCACCTAGTGATAAGAATGAAGAAAGCAGGCAGGAAAGGTGTGCAGGTCACCTGAAACATTTACTGTGAAAATATCTAGGACAAAAGTGACTTGGGAGGGGAGAGTAATTTCATTTGGTCCACGTTAGGCTGCTGAATCACTTACAAGGGAAGTTAAGACAAAAGTATATGAGTTACTAAGTAGGTAGTTACAGAGACAGTAGTTGGTTTAAGGCTACCTACCTTCATAAAGTTTACTTTAGGGCAGTCTTCACAAAAGTTCTATCACTCAATCTAGCTGGCAAGCTTCAGGGAATTGTCAGAGGTATTGCAGGAGGTATTCCTTTTTTGTTTTTGAGGTAGGGAGGGAGCCTTTGGAGTGAGCTTCTGGAGTGAGGAACTGTAAAATGAGAGGAGACAGTCTAGGTTAGGTTCTTTAAATGGTTAAAGTTGCAGGTAAAAAGAGGAAGGAGTACAAAAGGAATATTCAGTACAGAAGGAATAGTATGTAACTAATTTTGTAGGTAAATACAGAGCTCAAGGGATAGACTTAGAAGTAATATTGTAGGTAGATAGAGAGCTTGAGGGATAGACATAGAAGAAGGGAAAATATAGAGGAAAGCGGTACAAGAGAATAGTAGTAAATGGCAGCAAAAGTACAGTTATTGAATAGTGCAAATTAGGTAGGTTAAGATATAGGGTTAAAAACTCAATCACTCTACAAAAACCAACTCTACCACAGTACCCCAGCTTGGTAAAAAGGATGGGGGATTAACAGAGGTAGCTAACTAACAATCAGAGAAAATATAACAGGCAGATATAGCACTAATAAAGCAAGTACAGGCAGATAATACATTTAGCAAAGTGCTGTAAATGGCAATGCAGAGCACTTTAAAAATAGAGCTTAACTTTAACAGAGAAAACTAGAACATTATATTCTGACAGGGCTGTCTAAATATTAATAAATTAGTAATAGTGAAGATATGTTCAAGCAGAGTCTTAAGCACTACCTAGAAGCATCAAAATGTCTAAAGCACTACCTAGAAGTATCACAAATGGGTATCTGTAGAAGGCTGTGTCTTTTTTCCGTCTGCTAGGCAGATAGAGCACTTAATCAAACAGTTACAGGCAGATAAAGCATTTAAAAAAAGTGATTAAGGCACTGCACAGCACTTTAAACTTAAAGCATAGCATAACAGGGAAAACAACTTACTAATGTATCTTCCCCATTAAATTTTTATGAAGCAGCATTGTATGATGCCCTGTAATGTTTTCTAAAGCATAATTGTGAGATTCCCATTTAGTTTTATGAAGCAGTAGTGTGTGATGTTGCACGATGTGCAGCATCAATAAGCAATGCTACTACCAAAATAGTTTAATGCATTACCTATAGCTGTATTCGAAACCAGTACCATTTGCCCAAAAAGGAACTTATCACTAAATTAAGTGCATTAATTCCTGAAGTCAGAGATTCAGTTAAATAGCAGGTGTGTACAACAGCAGCTAAGTCTGCCATTTGCTATACAGTCCCTAAAATTCACCTGCTAATCAATTGAGTCTGTAGCACCGCCTGTTAATGCAGTGATACATGTATTTTTGTGTTCAGATGGTACTGGGTTTTAATCCAGGTGTATGTAACAGCTTCAAATAATTTTACATGTAAATCCAAATTCTGAAGTGTGATAGTTGATATGGATTCTCTACAATATGGCTAGAGGGAACTAGTTTCCAATAAAACTGTATATAACACTTATAACTGGTTTTGCCATAGCTGTGCATCAGTGTGTAATGCACACCATCTCACAATTATACTTCCAAGAAAGTAAATAGGAAATACAAGAAAGTGGTTTTATGCAAGCAGGTGGAAGAACAAAGTGAAAGGAAGGCAGGAATGTGCAAGAAGGATGTAGAAATAACCACAGATATCTATTTCTTCAAGAATAAAACATGAACATGTATGAAAAAATTTAGCTGAATTTGGACTGTCACCTTCTCAGAGAGGGCTGACCACAACGCTGTCTGTTGTACAGGGAATTGGATCGAAGCAAGTGTGTCACAGGCATGTGTGCAAAATGGATAGCTATATATGGGATGATTTTTTTTTTTTTTTGGTGGGACAGCTGCTCTTTTTTTGAGAGAGAGAAAGAGAGAGAGAGAGATGTTAGGGAAGGGCTGTAGTAATGTCTGGGCAAGGTAAGTTGAGCAGGTGAGGAAGCAATTGCAGACAGACAATAAAAACAGGACAAGAGACAGAGATAGTGAAGGACACAAGAGATGAGTGAACACAATGGTTGGGGTAAGGGTGTGGACATTGTGAACCCATGGATATCAAGTTGGGTGACCGTAAGAATCGAGTCATCACCCACTGGACTGTCATCACTGTCACCTCATTCCGCCAATGGCTGCAGTGTCTGACATCTGCATTTCCTTGTGTTACTTAATACAGTGATGGAGAGCAGTGTCTCCATCTGGCATAGGAGTGTACCAGCTGTGTGTTGCACAATCCTATGCACCAACCCTCACAGTTCATCACAGGTGATAAACTCACCACATGTGCCACTGCTCCCAGTGGGAACAACTGGCCTATCCTGCAGGGTAGAATTGCCTGAGGGGCCAGGTAGTGCATGGGGCAGCAGAGGAGTGCTACCAGGTCACACAGCAGATGTGCTGGGCAGTGGTGCTGTAGAGGGTGGAGTATGGGCAGCAGGATCCCTGGGACAGGTCTACCATACTGTGCTGTGGGGAAAAAAAATTAAAAAAAAAAAGAGAGAGAGAATAGGCTGGGTGAGAGAGAAAAAAAGGAGACCATTAGTAGCTTCAAATTGACATACAAAGTATTGATGCAATTATTTGACTCTATTCTGTTACCTTTGCTTTTAAGACTTTTTAAAACTACCAACTCCTAACAAATACCTTGTTTACTGTTAAGACTACCCAGCTCCTAACAAATGCACAATATACTACAGATTGCAGCAAGCAATCCTTGATGTACACATGCATTGCACATATGCATGTTCCAATCATACTGATTACAGCTTACAGCAGGCCAGTGGTGACACTGCTTTAGATCCCTAATGTTACATTGTAATACAGATAAAAATTTAACAGTAGTGTATATTTAAGAAGTGTAGATTTTGAAGGCACTCTGTAATACTGAACTGTTGTTTTGGTCTCCGGAGTAATGCATGTATACTTTCCTATTACAGTTGAGAAATGAATGCTCAGTTTTTTACAACTGTATAATTAACCAATAAATACATTGTAACTTTTAATGCTAAAATAACCCCACTTTTGGAATGCATACATAGTACATGCATTTCACATCTGTGCCTATCTAGTGGCATGGGTACACACATTCAATTCTCAGTCTGTGTTAGCTATGGAAAAAAAACAGAACAGAACAGAGTACCATTGGCATGCCAATCCTGACTATATCCAGCTTTTAACTCTTACAAGTCATCTCTGTAAGTGATACTTACACAGCTGTTAGGTGTCCCAGTCCTGCATTCCTTGATCCAATGGTTGAGGGTATCCATTTTCCTCATCCTGAGGTCTCTGTAGTTATTCTTACCTTGTTTGCCCGTGCAGGGGATACTGGTAGCATTGGTCAGAGCCAAGGCCAGACTATGCCATGCCTCTGCTTTTTAATCTGAACCACAATAGTCCCTCTGCAAAAGCCTGGGCCCATGTTCATTCACAAGGAGTCCAACAAACACTTTGGACTCCTGGATACCCCATCTTTGAGAATAGAATCTCAAAACCCCTCGGGAGCACCTGCCATGCCTACCACAGATTAAGACCAATGTAGAATGATATTTCCTGCCAAATGCAGGTACCGCGCTTACTGGGAGTGCACACTTTCTAGTTTTGCAACATTTGAAAGGGTTGTCCATCTCTTACCATTGCGCAAACATGTTGCATGAAAGTGCACACTAACAGGAAATGTGTTTGCATGATGGCCAATAATATTATTTGAATGCATCTGGTGTATGTTTGTGGCTGTCTGTGTCCTGTCTGCTACCTGGGTGACCATTCATCCGGTGTGTGCTCTGCCGCTCTACCCACTAATGAGATGCACATAGCCAAATCCATTTGTGATAAGTGATGCATCATGCAAACAGTGCCCCCTCCAAAAAATGAAAAAAAAATTATAAAATTTGGCAAATTAGTTGAAATGCAGAAAACCAGTGTAATGACATACACGGTAGAAAATGTTAATACACATGAGATATGACTACATAAGTCTGAATCCCAACTCTCAATGCAATGCACCATCAGAAAAGAGGAGGGGGACTTATCCATCTTTGCCCCACAAACAGCTTTGCACAAAATACATGAAGTAATTCCTCACATAACCAACTGCAACTGAATGTACACTGATATCAAGGAATTACTTGTTATTTGTAAATGTATTATATTTTTTATATTTGGATATAGTACATTTAGTGATCGCACGACCTGTTATGATTATTTCTTGCAAATCTACAGCTGTACCCTACCTTTCTGTGTTTCTTGGTCATTCATCAGTTATCTGAGCTGTTCTCAGAAACATGCAGTGTGTAAGCCAGTCTGTCATTTAGCTTAAAATGTGTGAGGATATTAACTGGGAACACTATGATATGCAGTCGCTATCAAATGAAGGGCAGGTTGGATGGCACAAATAATTACAGACTGCTGATGGGGAACAAAGGTAGGTTCTTGTCATGGCACATGCAAGGGTGTAATGCTCTTTTGATGGGGGTGGACCCAGGATGAGCTACTGTTATGGCACAATTAAAGATATGTTGCTCTTGTTACTCTCTTTGTTTTGCATCCTGCCTGTTTGATCTTGTGAGGATGGTGAAGCCAGAAACTACGTGTCTTATTACTTTCTAAATTCTCTCTGTTATGATTTCCAATTACAAATGTATGGTGTTAAACTGAGGGCATGGGATCATCAGTACTTTGTGGCAGTATTGATGACTGAATCTTTGAGGTCTGATGCCTACTACTTGCTCATGGAAACATACAAGTCAAATAACTCTCTGCTGTCACATGTTACATTAATTTCTGTACACATCTCCCACCTTGCAGTTGCTTACTGTACCAAGTGATGAAATACAACGACATATAATGTTATTATACAATACAGTATATGTTCAGGATTTACCTTGTAAATACAGCAGTTGCCACAGTGTTAGTTCAGGGCCGACTGTGATATAAGCAGTACACAGTCAATAAATGGAGAGGTAAAGGCCGTGGCTCTGAGTTGAGGACGGCAGAGGTCACAGGGTTCCTGTATTGTGTTCCTGTCCACCCTGTAGCAGTCTACAATATCCATGTCATGTATGTTGTGATAAGTTAAATGTGGCCTGAAAACTCTTTTTCATCTCAGCCTAGGCCTTTTGCCAGCATCAGCATTGCCTGCAGCCTGTAGCACATTCAAATAGAGTTAAGCAGCAGCAGCTCTTAACATTTTCTCTGTGCAGACTTTCTGTGTCTTTACTCCACTAATTTTACAATCCACAGGAAAAAACAGCATGGAGACTACAAGGTTGCTTTATAACGTGCTGAATAGCTCCACCAGATTGATTGATTAGCATGCAGTACAGTGGCTTATGCTGTAATTAGCATCTCTGAAACAGCCTAAGACAGATGCAATCCATTAATAATGTACTCCATTATAAAAATGCAAATGTGCAGCTAGATAAACTGATGATGAAGATACTTGATACATATTCAGAAAAGCAAAATATTTCAAAAGCTATCTTTACAGAGGAGTATTGAACTCCAGCAGGTATGGTCTCAGTTTTTTATCTACATAATGCATATGCTTGAATATATTAATGAATAATGTAAAGCATTTCACACTGTTACCGGTATGCATTAGTTAGAAGTGTACTGATGGCATGGCCATGTTTGTCAAGCCATTTAAGAGGTACAAATGACTGACAATACAAGAAAATAGTAAGCTGTGTGATACGTATATACAAATGTTTAGGGAACATGTTCTTTGAATGCATGTTTATCATTTCAAATGCATTTTATTAGCAAAAGTGTTCTTGTGCCTGTTCTTTTGTAGTTGGGAGAAGCAAAGAAAAGTTACTGTTATGTCACAAACTAGAATGAACTGTTAGTTTGGGAGGGAGCACAGTTCAGTTACTGCTATGGCAGATACAAGGATATGTTGCTCTTCCTACTCTCCTTATTTTGCATCCTACTGGCTGTTAGTATTTCACATCTCTAGAATGTTTTATGTTTTTCCAGTGGATAATACTGACTTTGTACCTTGACTGTTTTATTTAGTAACAGTTACTTTGTAGTTATATGATACTTAGGTGTATTATCATTCTGTTATCTTTTAGGACAGAAAATGTCATTGAGGTAGAGACCCCCTCCTTCAGTGAGGCTGAGAATACTATAAGTGCTGATGTAATCCATCAACATGCGGTTTTTCTTCTTGGAAGGGGTCATCCTAATACACCAGTGAGGCTGAGACTATGGCAGCAGATTCTTGCTAACATAAATCCCGTGGGTGACTACAGCCAGACTTATGAGCAGGTGTGTCACAGGTCCACTGACATGATAACCTCTGCACAGAAGCATGCAGCTGCTGTTGCCCAAGACCAGAGGGTAACTGGAGTTGGGCCTTCTGCAGAAGTACCTCTCACCCTCCAATGAGGAATTCCTGGCAAATCTACAACAGGACAACTCACAGCAGAGTGGCCCAAAATACATAATTGACATAGGTGCCCCTCCTTTTCAGGCCCAGGAAGAGCTTCCAGGTAGACTTTGTTATACGACTAGTTGAATACTGTTGTATAGTAAAACAATTCAAATAAAAGTTAGTTTTGTGTCACATGCCTTTTTTTTGGCGGGGGGGTTGAAGATTGGTACAGTGATAAGCTCAGTGTGGAGCTGTCAGCCATGTTCTTGTTGAACTTACACTTCATGCAGATATTGAGGAGTATATGTAGTACCCCTTGTCTTACTGTTAAATGTGATGATGTTGCCCTTACCTCCTGCTTAACTTATTTCAGGATAATCAGGAATCCAGTGATGTATGTCTCCTACAGATGGTAAGCAAAATAAAGTTATTTCAGTACTGCAGATCAATTTATAGAAATATCATAATGTGTCATTTTAGGCCTGTTGTGTGTATTGCTGTACTGTTTGTAATAGTTGTAGCACTGTTAGTTGTTTAGCATATATTGTACCATAGTAGTGCAGGTATTGATGTGTGCCTGTGTTTCTCCCTTTTTATCACAGGTGATCATGACAGTGGGAGTGTGGGCCCTGTGCCACCTGATGTCAGTGTCTCATCAGACACTGATGATGATGCTGGTGAAACTGAGGCACAGTTGCAGGGTGCAGAGGTTGAATCTGACACAGAGGTTGACATCCAGTCATGCTCTTCTTTTCCTGGATACAGACAGTAGGTTTATGCCTACCCAGTCCACTATGCCCCCAGATATAGGACAAGTGGAGGGTGAGGACATTGAGCAGGGAGTATGGCTACTGTGGCTTCAGTGCCTGTTGAATCTGTCCGTAGCCAAAGTTTTGGTGAGGTGTCATGCAAGAGGGTTGATAAGGGTGCTCGGTGAGGGCCTGCTCTCCCTCCTCCACCTGGTGCAGGTGTCTCTTCCCATGTCACTCAATGTATGTTTAGGGCCATCATGGAGACACAGGAATGTTCAGAAAGGTGCCCCAGACAAATGTTCAGAGTTGTGGATGTGGCACAGTCTGATGTGCTTAACTGCCTCCACTGTGTCACAAACTCAATAGATCAGATGAATGAACATTGGAACAAGGGGTCTCTGTCATGGAACGAGCAGTGTCTGTGATGGAACATCTGCTGGGAGGGGAGCGGCATCCTTGTGGGTGTAGGTCAGCCACAACATCTGCTGATAGCCAATGTGGTCATGCCCAATCACGTTCCCATAGTGACAGTACTTCTGCTAGTCCATTAGTGAGTGTTCTGTCCACACCCAGATGTAGCAGGCCATGGGGTCATGGTCCTGGCTGTTCCCATGAAGGGAGCACATCCAACAGACATTGGTCATGCACAGGTAGTAGTATTGCATCTGACCTTTGGTGTGGAGGTGCCAGTGCAACTCCTGGCAGAGCCAATTCTCGTGGCCAGGGACGACAAAGATAAACTGTCATTCCTTCGATATCTCCTGTCTTACAGAAACATGGTTAAAACCAGCAACTAAGGACATTGAGATTATTCCTCCAGGTTATAATATATTGAAACTCGATTGTATGAAACACAAGGGTGGAGGAGTAGCACTTCTGTTTAAAACTGGATTACAAATCTCCTCAATACCCTATATCTCTCCCTAAGATAGTAAGGCAGAAGTCCTTATCTCTAGACTTCAGCTCAACACCAGTAAAACCCTAAACATCATCTGCATCTACCTACTTCCTGGTAATAATAGAACTATAATAGAGGAGTTTCTAAACTGGGTATCAACTACTTACCCATAAGAAACAATTATACTAGGTGACTTCAATACCGACTGGAAGTGTGTCAATACTGACAACCCTTCCTCACATATTAATCTGTATGGATTCAGTCAAACTATCACCACCACTACTAGAATTAATAAATCAAACAAAAAAGAGAGTATCTTAGATTGGATTCTTATTAACAGACAGCAACAAACTTATAAAGTTGGAACTTTGCCTGATGATGTAAGTGATCACACTTTAACTTACATTATAAGACAAAAAAAATCATATTCCTAACTCCCCCATGTATAGGATATCACGTTCCCAGAAACACTTTAACCCTACATTTTTCCAAAACAAACTTAATGCCTGTGACTGGACCCCTCTAAAAACTATCCCACTCGAAGAGGCTGTTAAATATTTCAACTCTAAATTCTTAACAATCCTAGATAATCATGCACCCAAATGGTCTATTAGATTGAAGTCAAAAACAGCCCCATGGCTGTCAAAAGATACTAGACAAAAGATATTACTGAGGAACAAATCTTGGGCTAAGTGGAGAGCTACCAGAACTATCTCTGAGCAATAAACCTTTAGACAGTTAAGAAATATTACAAAAAGAGCCATACTCACTGACAAAAAGAACTACTATTGGAAACTACAGCAAACCCACCATAATAATCCGCAAAAATTCTGGTCAAGCATAAATAGACTCTTACATCCTGGCCACTCTAGCACACCATCTCCGTTAGGAACTGATAATAATAGCTCCCAGCAAACTGCCAATGCCTTCAATACCTTTTTTACTGACACCATACAATCCCTAGCCCATCAACTATCCACAGAGAACACTAGTCTCCCTGTCTCAGTACCAGACACTCTACCAACCTTCCAACTACAACTCATTTCTACTACTTACATACTAAAAATCATCCAAAAACTTAAGCCATGTACCCCTTCTACAGACCAGCTACCATCTGAATACTTGCAAAAAGCAGCTAAATCAGTTGCCTATCCTATATCCATCCTTATAAATAGAACCATCACCGAGGGAATCGCCCCAGACATCTGGAAAATCTCCCATATAATTCCCTTACACAAAGGTGGTAACTCTAATGATTATTCCAATTACAGACCCATAGTTCTCTTATCACCCTTAGCTAAAGTTATGGAAAAATGCATTCACCATCAGCTAATAAACCACTTAACCCAGTATACATCATCTTAGCTAACTGCCAACACGGCTTTAGACCATTTTATAGTACCACCACAGCACTCCTTTCTTTCACCCACTCCATCAGCTGTAACCGTAATAACAAAAGCCTCTCTTCAGCACTCTTTATTGATCTGTCAAAAGCTTTTGACATAGTAAACCACCCCCTACTCATACAGACCCTTGAATCCCTCTCTCTAGACACCAAGGCTATACTCTGGTTCAAGTCCTACCTTAACAATAGGCAACAGGCAGTTCTCTGGGAAAATAAGCTATCTTCCCACCTGCCCATCTCCCTTAGTCCCTCAGGGCTCCATTCTAGGACCTTTTCTTTTCTCATTGTTCATCAATGACCTGCACGTAGCAATCCCCCAAGCCACCTGTATACAATATCCGGATGACTCAACAATCATTTGCTCTGCCAACTCTATAACTGAACTGCATTCTCTAACCCAAAAAGTATTCAACACAGTTGAGGCTTGGTTCGTGAAATGCTGTCTCCTTCTGAACGCCAAAAAGACCAAGCTTCAACTCTTTACACCCAACAGCAAGTCCCCCCCCTATACATTTCTCACTCTTATCCAATAATGCCACTCTTATAACCCTGACTCTACCACCAAACTGCTAGGAATCACAATTGACAATAACCTCACCTTTGATAACCATATTAATAACTCCATTAAAACAGTAAATAGAAAAATGGGCTCCTTGTATAGAATAAAATCCTTCTTAACACATACATCCAGAACTACAATTGCCCACTCCCATTTAATTTCAACTCTTCTTTATGCTTCACCCATATATACTAACCTAAAAAAAGTAATCTTGTCAAACTTGCTAACTCCTATAATTATATAGCCAGATTTGCTACTGGGAACCCATTTAGAACTCACCATTGTCAGAACCTTCAGCAACTAGACTGGCTCAAACTAAAAAACATTTTGCTACTCTCTCAACTTACCATTGTTCATAAGATATTTTAGCAACCTAACAACACCCCAATACTTTCCAACCTTATTACCACCTATAGTAATCTCAACTCCTTACGCTCCTCTAGTAAACTTCTTGCTAGCATAAGCAAGTCTAATAACTTGGCTGGTGACTCCTTGTTCTCCAGTACTGATGGAAAACACTGGAACCTTCTGGCACCTGATCTAACTTTACAACCCTCCCTGCCGCTCTTTAAGCAAAGGCTCAAGAAACATTTCAGGACACACTGGTTATGCCCCTGTTGCAACCCTGACTAATTCTCTAATTTCTCTACTGCTACTTCTATATTGCCTCCTCTCACCAATCAATACTGTTATACCCATCTCAAAGTAGTAACTATCACTAGATAATTAATTAACTTATGTCATGAATGTTAAATTGAATGTTCTGTATACTACCTCAGACTCTATACTGTAAAGTCACTTACCCTATCCTGTTAGATTAGAGGTAACAAATGTTTTGTCCTCTCATTAATAGACTGGGCAGGATTCACAAAGCCTCCGTGTAAGAGTTATGACTCTTACACGGAGGCTGCAGTTAAACAGATTGATGTCAGCATGCTCTGCATATTCATGAGAGCATGCTGAATCACACCTAAGGCTAACACGGTCCGTGTAAGACAGTAGGGGGCGTGTCCGTAGGCCGAGCCCTGTAAGCAGACACGCCCCCAGAAGAGTAAAAGTGCCCAAAGTAAACACCCATGACAGAGTCCATGGAAATGTGAATAAACACAACACAACACATGCCCTCACAGACTACGAACATAAAATGTAAAAATGAACATCTCATAATTTTTTTTAAATTGTAAAGATGTTTGCCCATGAGTGCTCTCATTTGCATGGGCTTGCCCGTAGCGCAGCCACAGTTAGCAGTCAGTGGAAAAGCATGTAAGAACTAAATATGCAAAGTAAGCCAAAAAGCAATAGCGTAGCGGTAGAGATGGTGGCTGAAGAGCAGGCATTCATGGTTCGAGCCCCCACAAAACCAATATTTATTTTTAGCAAAACAAGCACGAAACAAGTCCCTGACAAACATGTACACATAAAATCACATTTTATGTAAAATGTAATGAAATAGCCCATTTATATTGAATAAATGTGAGGTAACAAAACAATAAAAAATGCCAGATGTGCCCATAGCTGAGCTACAGTTTAACAGGGTGAGTGCATCTGCCCGTAGGTGAGCAGTGGTTTAACTGGTGCAAAATGAGTGCCCGTAGCTGAGCAGCGGTTTAACAGGTGCAAAATGAGTGCCTGTAGCTGAGCAGTAGTTTAACAGGTGCAAAATGAGTGCCCATAGCTGAGCAGTGGTTTAACACGCTGAAACAATGTGCCCCTAGCTGAGCTGAGCGTAATATGCATGCTGATAGCCAAATGAGGCTTAAACCAGTGTACCCCATTTGTGCGGACCTGTGCACTGCGCCAACAAGCTAACCGACGGGCAATGTTGAGCAAGCCGTATCAAAACTGCCTTTACACAGACACACCCCTCAGCTTGTCTAGACAGTCATAAAAAATAAAAAGTAGTGGCCAGGTTTGAACCCAGGATACTATACACCATAGTCAAGGTACTGAACCACTAAGCCATGACCGCAGTACCTATAAATGCAATAATAGCAAATATATAGGAATGAATACAAATTGGAGCATGACAATGCAAGATTATTGAAGTTGATACAATTCCAAAATGGCCAGTCACAGATATGTGCAGGAAAAATGGCCTATATAAGCCCCATAGGCAGGAATACACAGCATAAACGATTGTAGAACTGACTTGCAGCCAGAATGACAGGAGTAGGTGAGGGTAGTTGCTTTTGAGCACAGAGGTGGGGCATTGAGGAGTCCAGGTACATGGTCTGGCTCCTAGTCCACAATCATGAGGCCCATCTCATGCAGGGCTAGGTCCTGTGGGGAGCATATAGGGCTGAGGCGTGGGACCGGTTGGCTCATGATCTCACCAGTGCCACAGGGATTCCAAGGACTGGTGAGCAGGTCCATCACCACCATATGGACCTGAAGAGATGCAAGCAGGACCAATTGAACCTTTGAATCCAGGAGGCCCGGCAAATGCCCAACGCCCCACTACTGAGTAAGTTACATTTAATTATGTATGTAAGAAATTAAACTAGCTGATATCATGGAGATGTGTATTCCAATATTACTTCATTTATATTACAGCTGCAGGTGTCCGTTCTGTGAACCGCAGAGACTATGGCGATAGGCTGGTGCGGTTGCGCCACCAGGCAGGTCAGTAATCCACTCCCAGTAACTGTAAAGAAATATAAAAGTATGACAGTTAGCAAAAGAGTGCAGTGTAGTCACTAAGTAATAAAATGTGCAAGTAACAGTGTAAAAGTGTTTGCAAGTATTGCTTGATTACAAAAGTGTGTTGCAGTCTGTAATCCAAACAGAAAAATGAAAATGTCTGAAATAAATTCTGAAATAAAGATGCCCCACCTATAAGAAAATAGTACACAACCTGCAGCAGGCTGAAAAGTACAGCTGCAGAAGATGATCAAATCACATGTGTGAAATATATCCCTGTTGAAATACTGAAACATGACAGAAGTGAGACTGCTGGAAAGGATTGTAATAACTACAGGTAAAACATGTCAATAAAGCCTAGAAGTAAGTACCATCCTGAATAGTAAAATGAAAACAAGTGAGAGAGTGTGAGAAAGTGTCATGAATCCAGCAATACAGTAGTAATAACCCCTGAATAAAGTATACTGCAGTCAGTACAGAATGAAATGCATGTGAGAAGCAAAACCAAACAGAGAAATCTGTTCAAAGTGTTGCTGCATCTGGAATGTGTATCCCAAAATCTGGATATGTTGCTCTCAGTCTGCAATATGTAGATAGTATGATTGTCTGATATACCAAACATCCACACTTGTCTATAGCTATATAAAGCAAATGTAGCAGGATGATGTAGCTGAACAAAGCTAGATATGAATGTGTATGAAGAACAATAAAATGTATATTGATGTAGCAGTAACAGTCCTAACACCAAGTTGAAGTAGTTATCATATAGGAAACTGTAGTTAGAACAGTAGTGTTTATATACGTGCAGCTATTAGAAATGTACAGCATATGTATTGGTATTCGAAGGTGTTAATATTATTTTCTTCACCCCACCCTATAACCACATATAACCCATTCCACGTGAAAATGGTATGTGCAATCACAGTTAACACCCCTGGACATTTGTCCTGTTGGGTCATATATATTTGCATGTCAGTTGATGCATCTGCCCTGTTCATACATCCAAACCTGATGGCCTGTTGCCATCAATCAACCCTGCATGTTGTTGGACTGTGTATTGCTGTTCAAATTATGCATGTGTTATGCTCGCTGTTCAATGGTGTGAATATCTGGGTGTTTTGTTAATGGGAATACTAATGCATGCTGTTACAACTAATTGTGAATGGTATTATATGTCACTAACCCAAACTGTCATCACATAATGCAAAACATAGGATGACAGGGAAGGCGGGTTCCAGTGGACCCACCTCTCCCACCTCAGCTGGCGAGTGCACCTGGCACTAGTGCCCAGTCTGGACTCTCCTCCGGTGGCCCTGTGCCACCTGCAGGTGGAAGCGCTGCAGGGGGTGGGGCTCGTCCCCCTCTGCAAGTGCGGCTGGAGGAAAACCACCACTCACCCTCCGTAGTGTCCGGACTGTAGTGAGTAGGGAGATCCAGGACTCTGTTCTTGGGCCCCTACGCCAGCTTGAGGCACAGGTGGCACAACTTACGGGCATGCCTGTTGCCCGGCCTACACAGCCCCCAGCACAGCCCCATCCAGGCCAGTGAAGGAACAGTGGCAACTGACTATGGGTGGGGATATCAGTTCCACTGTTGCCATCTGTGGACTCATGGGCTCCTGATATCCAAACCTCCATCCCCGTCAATTGTCTAACCCCCCCCACACGTGTCATACACTGCCCCTGTATGCGTCTTGTTTGTCTTGTCTGTTGACCTACCCAAGCTACCTCCCCAGGTATACTCACTTCCTTCACCTGACATACCACTCTCACCTGAAAAAAAAAAAAGGGCACTCTGTACCCACAAAAAAATTATGCCCCATACATAGCTGCCCATTCCGCACACAAGTCTGCTGGACATGGAAACTATCAATTACAATTGGCTGTACAATAAGTATTATTGTTGTCCTGACACCTCTCTCAGTGGTGGAAGGTTTCAAATGTCACACCAAATTACATACATATGCACAGCTGTTGCTGATGAAGAAATGGGCAGCTAAGGGCCTTACCTACATCCCTCCTGCAAATCCCAAGCTTGTTTCCCTACTGTCTTACCCTCTTTGTGACCCCTTTTTCACCACTTTCCTGTCTCCCCATTTTCATTTCTTTCAAAGAAAATAGCGCGGGTGTGCGCCAGAGTAAGCACTGTTAAGCAGTTGTAAGCGGGTGTGCGCGTGTGTGCGGAGCTAAACGCCAGTGCGCATGCATGAGCTCAGCGCAAACCAGCGCTAACCAGGTTACAACTGCTTAAAAGTGCCTTAGTCACTCTGATTGACAGGTCCTGTAGTCAGTTCAAAAGCAAAATAAAATCCCACTGTCAGTCTCGAACCCAGGACCTTAGAAGCAGTAGTCTGTGTGACCTACCACTAAGCCACGACTCTTATACAAGAACATTGTGCTAAAATAAATATAACATGTAATAGTAGGGATGAATATAAAGGGAATATAGGATGTGTAGTACACAAAGCATGTCATTTAGAATTACTGTCAAAACTAGTGGATTCCCATAATAGTAGTGTGTGAACAGAAACAGCCATGCTAGTTGGTAGCTTGTAGGTAATAATGTCAGTTAATGTACATATATAAATGTATGTATATTTACATATATATATATATATATATATATATATATATATATATATATATAGTTGTAGGTGTCATTGTGCATACACACTTACTACAGGGAACAGGAGAGAGGAATGGAGAAATGTGAATCTACAACACAGCCTGAATCATGAGAGAGATACTAACCTTTACAGTCACAGAACAGTGTCCACAGCATATCAGCATGGTCCCCGCCCTTACAATCTGAAAGGGCAACGCCTATCTCACATACCCTTTTATAGCACTGTCCTGAAATCACAGTGAGAACTGCAATCAGTACACAACTGGCTGCATGCAATTAGCAAATGTTGGCTTACAATTGGTGCAGAGGCCATCAGATGGACCTATGCAGATACCTACAAAAGCATCCTGTACTAACACTCCACACATGCAATACGTTAATTTCACTGTCTGGAAGCAGACAGAGGGAGAGAGACAGACAGAGACAGAGAGAAAAAAAAAACACACGCTACACACTGTCAGTCTAAGCTGTCAGCAGTGACAGTAGCAAGCCGTTCCAGCAGCAGCAGGAAGCAGAAGCAGTGGTAACGCAACCAGCTGCGACAACCACAGGTAATGTAAAGTAGCAGGTTAATAGTCTGCATGCTGTGAACCCTCCAAATGTGTCATAGGTCTGTATCTATAGGTATGTCCATGTGATATGTTGTGTGTACGTAGTTCCACCAAAAGGGGATGACTATACATTACATGTCAGTCAGTGTTAGGCCATGATCCTGGCAGCAGTTGTCTGTGCGTTGCCCTCAGCAATGGCTGTAGTGACTGTTTTGAAAGGTCAGCCAGGTTCAAAAGGCAGGATCAGCCCATCACAAAGGCAAACTGGCTGGGAACAAGTGTGTGCAGGTACCCAATATCACTGCATATGCGTCCCATACTGAATAATTCCATAGCTTTGCAGACCAGGCCAGTTATGCATATGATGTGGTAGTTCCCCGGGTCAGTAGAGGTGCCTCCTTAGTGGTGTGGGACCACTGTTGCTGTATGCCAGTGTCCAGGTACATATCCTGTAGTACGGCCAAGATTAATTATCAGTCTTATATGCGGTTGTATGTCCTTTTGGAGTGCATGTAGCACACATCCAGGGATACCATCAGGTCACAGTGATGCTGTGTGTTCTGCTTTGCTGAGGGCGGCCCTCACCTGGACATGTGAGATGATAGGGAGGTGACATACAGCTGTGATAAGTATTTCAAATGGTGGGGGAGAAGGAGGGGGGATACATCTGTCTGCAAGAATGTTGCCAATATCTGTGTGTTTGGTGAATGTTAAGTAGGTGTGTATTAACGCAGAGCATATCTGAGGCATTTGGTCCATATGTGTATCATAACTGAAGAAGGCCTTGTGGTTATCCATAGTGTTTGTGGCCATTTCCCTCCCAGAGTAGGCCATGGCTGTTGTTATGAGAGACCGTAGCGTAGTGCCAGTGCTGACCACAGATGCCTTCCCTTAATGTGAATCTGCTCTGTCCTGCAGTAGCCTCCTGCTATTGTTATACAATCTGCCTCTGTCTGGGGTCCACCAGACAGGATGCCTACACTTTGTGCATAGGGTCTGGGTTAGAAATGTGTGTGCAAGTTCCATGCAATCTGTGGGATGTCCGTGGTAAGCATTTGCTAAGGGGTTAGCAGTGTGGGTTGTGGCTTCCACTGGCCCAGTGTGCTGCATGGATACCATCTCAGTCCTAACAAGTGAATAACTGTCTAATCACATACATATCAAAGTAGTCTACTGTGCTGGTGGTGGTGGTGGGATATGTATATCCAGGCCGAGTAACTTGTGTCCACATCACACTAGTGGATGGCGTCCCACATACGGTACCTTGGGATGAACCCCCAGAGTGAGGTTGTGCATTGGACCTGTCGCAGTGTGCTGACCGATGGGGCATGCTACTATGTTGTGTGGAATGTGGCAGGTATTGTTCCACAGGTGTTGGCTGAGCACTGATATCTGGCCATGTACTTGTGTATCCACCACGAGACACACACATGCAACATATGGGAGTAGTAGTATATCACTACACATGAGTATCATGTATAGTATGTGTGCCATATATTGCTGACATAGTCTGCTGATATCCTGTTTGTGTTCTCCTCCAGGGAGATGGCGCATCAGCGTAATCCCGCCTACTCTGCAGCGGAAGATGAGGAGATACACCAGAGCCTGGTGCGGGAGTATGACATACTGTTTTCCCGCACCAGTCAGAATCAGCAGGAGAGGGCTGCACTGTGGCAAGACCTTGTCCATAGGGTAAATGACATTGGCACGCATAATTGGACATATGAGCAGGTACAACATCACTGCAGTGATTTAATCAGAAATGTCCATCAGCATGCGTCGGATATCCACAGGCAACAGGTTGCCACAGGTGGTGGGGTGGCCACACATCCCCCCCTCACCAGACTGGAGGGGCTACTCCTAAATGTTGTGACTCCAGCCCCGGAACAGCAACAGCAATACACCTGCATCATGATGGAGGCCGGATCCACACAGCAGCACGACATGGAGCGTGCAGGTAATATGACATATCTACACTTGACTGTTCTGTACACTGTTAGTTTATGCATGTGTAAGGTGTGTCCGTGGTATGTAGCTGTCATCATAGTATGTAATTGTGCATGTGTGATATTGGCAATATCAGCAGCTGACGTGTGAAAGGCAACTGGTGTACTACTGCACTGTATCATATGCAGTATCAATGGCACAGTTGTGCCCACTGACATTAATCTCATCATTTCTGCAGGTCCCTCCGGGGTTACAGCAAAATAGGCCATCCATGCTGATGAGTGTGTTTAACAATACCTATAATAGTCCTGGTAGTGCTAGTAACACTAGTGTAACTCAGTAGTGCTCTGTGTGTATACTGTGGGGTGTGCATGTGTGCATGTGTGCAGGTGTGCCTGTGCCCATGTGTGCATGTGTGCATGTGTGCAGGTGTGCCTGTGTCCATGTGTGCATGTGTGCCTGTGTCCACGTGTGCATGTGTGCATGTGTGCATGTGTGCCTGTGTCCACGTGTGCATGTGTGCATGTGTGCATGTGTACATGACCGCGTGCATGTGCATGTGTCCATGTGTGCATGTGTCCACATGTGCATGTGTGCATGTGTGCATGTGTCCATGTGTGCATGTGTCCACGTGTGCATGTGTGCATGTGTGCATGTGTCCAAGTGTGCTTGTGTCCACGTGTGCATGTCTGCATGTGTGCATGTGTGCCTGTGTGCATGTGTGCATGTGTGCCTGTGTCCATGTGTGCATGTGCGCCTGTGTCCATGTGTGCATGTGTGCATGTGTCCATGTGTGCATGTGTGCATGTGTGCATAAGTGCATCACTGGTAACATTGTGTGGACACTGTAAACTGTGTTTCCTGTCTTCCTCCCACAGGTTCTGGTGCTGCTCTGGTATCCTGCAGTAGGGAACCTAAATCTATTGCCACAGGTAATGGTAATGATGATATCTGTGTAATGGTAAAGGAAGGTGTGTCAGGGTCCACCATTGGTCAGCCAATTGACAGTACACAGCTGTCAACCCCATCATTGCACACAGTCATCCTGCCAGTACATCCTTTGTCACCATTGTCCCTAGGTGATGGACAGGATACAGTGGGCATTGACCAGGGTAATGCGGTATCTGTGGAACATGCTTCCCCACACAGCAGCGATGGGCAGGGTCCTGCGATGATACCACACAGACAGTTGCCCATGGGTTCTCGTGGAAGCATCCGTGGGCGTACTGCCTGTCTATCAACCTCAGCTATGTTTCGGGCTGTCATGCAGGCACAGTCACGTATGGAAAGGTACACCAGACAGGGTCTGAGGGAGCTGAGAGCATGTCGCACAGCCATGACTGACAGTATGCATGACATCACGGATGCTATCCGTAATTTCACCAATGTCATAGACAGACGTTGTGGGGACATATTACAGCAGTTCCACAACCAAATGTCTATGAGCCAGGGCAATGGTGGGTGGTTGCGGCGTCGATGTGGCCATATGCCAGCAACAGCAGCAGCTGGCAGTCAGCACGGATGACAACAGGCCCGCGCACACCCCCGTAGTGCCAGCAGCAGCCCCAGCAATGCTGGGTCTGTGCTGTCATCGGAACGCAACAGGAGACCACGTGCACATGGCTCTGGACAGTCCCAACAGGGACCTGTGTCCAGTCAACACACTCCCACTTCTGATGACTGTACCCAGTCTGGCTTAGTACTGGATACGGTCCGTAGCACCCCTGCCAGGCACAGGTGCCATGTCCGTGCCCATAGACACTGATCTGTATGACCTGCCAGGTGCAGTCTGTGGCTGTCCACAAACCCCTGCATATGGCAGCCATGAGGTCGAACTGTGTGTGTGCATACACACATGCAAAATGTTAACACCTAGGGTGACCACATACATGCACACACTGCACCAACAGTGCCCCACCCTGTACTGCTGCCCCTCACCAACACACATACACACACATGTCAATTGGTGGTATCAGTGGCAGACTCAGGCATACCTAATTCAAACCCTGTGCATATGATGACACTGTGCAACCTCCTGCAATCTCCAACATCATTGCGGGAACAGGTAAACACATTGCTGATGCACAGGGTGACTACATAGAAGTGTATTAGTAGTATCATGTTGGTAACAGTACAGTGTGCTGATATGACTGTGTGTATATCCCAGCATGCCTGATGCAGTAACCGTATGAATGTCCTGAATTGTTATCTGCACCCATAGTACGTACCAAAGTGTAACAGCTGCACATAATTGTATGCCGGTGGTAAGGATGTCAACAGATAGCCACATACATGGGTAGTACAGGGGGGAAGCTAATGCAAGTAGTGATATGCAATGATGGACATGTACAGTAATGGTGTCAAGTTGCCCACAACGACTATGCAATGTGGATGTTTGCACATGTTGATATGTGTGCAGTACCAATGTAATCCAAATCACAATTAACTATGACATAATATCAGTTCTACCATGGGCATCTGTGTTGTGTATTCCTGGGTACATTGTGATAGTGCCTACATATTTGCATTGTTACTTACTGTTAGTGTTACCCCTTCTTTGTTGTACAATGAACTATTTCCAGCCCTGCTTACTGTAGCTTTGTTTGCATGCATGTTCCCTTGGGGTTCCCTGGAACACTGCTTACACCAGCAATGCAGAGTTAAAGTGCTTCTGTGGACTCCTAGTGACATCTGCATAGCATACGATACGTATGTCATGTTTACACATGACAGAACGTCACTGTCCGTCCTGTTCGCATGTACGTTGCCTGTGACACATTGCACATGTCTTACCTGGCATTTACCCACGTGTGCAGTCATATATGCCAGTGCTATGAAACAGTAGCAGTACACCCACACATACACACCTTCAGTATGTTGTTCCCCATTGGCCCTATGTGTTGGTACTCACCATGGCAATCACACTACTAGGGTAGCATGTGCGAAGGTAACCTGTGAATCACCTCTATGGTCCAGTTGTGGTTTATGTGAGTCATGTGGCAATGTCACAGCTGCCACATGTATGCAGTCAGCCATCACCCTTGGACAGGAATGTACAACACATGTGTGGGATGCCACCACATAGCCAATCTGGGGACTGAGCTCTCTGAACCCAGTAATGCCATACCCTGTCAGGTGGCATGCCATATTACAGTGACTACAATGCAAGTCAGACATAGACACGCACTGACAGCATGCTGAACACACTGGGGCATACATGGGGACTCAGAATAGCATCCTGCCTGAGCATCACACACCTCCACAGCTGGCACACAGGCATATGTTCTGTCGGAACAGAGCACATGCCACACATGGCACAAACATCCCGTGTGCCACACACTCACAGCCTGTAGGGCTACACAACACACCTGCTACAGATGTGTCAGGTACCTGTCTTGGGTGCTGCACTGGGGTCCCGCTCACCAGGCTGTATCTGGTGAAGGTCACAGTGATATGCCTCAGGGGCACTATGGTCCACCACAGAACACATGCATACAGGTCAGTCAGAGGCATGGACACATATGACTCAGTCATTGACCATGCCACTATGGATGACCTGAGACATACCTCCCTGGACTACATGATAGGGAACATAGAATGGATCTCTCAGCATGTGGCACATGCCAGTTTGAGCCTGATCTTGGTTGCCAACATACCCTCACCAGGTATGCTACCACTATATGTAGGAAGGGTGTTGTATGTCTACATTCTGCTCAGTCTCCAATGTCATTCATAGGGTATCCGCTGGCTGTCAACGTGTGCTTACATGCTAGGGAAGCCACAATGATGTGCAAGGGTCAGCTTGCACGTGACACCCATGGCCCGATGTATATTGGCGAAGCTCCTTGATACACACATACTGCCTTATGCTGCAGGACACGGATTACATAGCCACCTCCATGGGTATCACACAGGTTAGGACACTAACAGTGCTGCTACACAACACCAGCAGTGTACACCACAAGATGCATGCACTGGACACTGTCCTCAGCACGGTGAACTGCAATGTCTGTGCAGTACCAGAGTCCTGATTCATGGCTCACAGGTGCAACCCATCACTGCCAGGTTATGCCTCATACCATGCCTGTCATCCCCTACACATGTAACACACATGGACAGGGGGTGGTATCCCAAGGCACCACAGATACACACACCTCCAGGTTGTTGGCACAGCACAAAGCATCAGGGCCTAATCATGTGCAGCTAACAGTGTGTCGGACTGCCATCTGGTTCGCAGCCTGGCACACACAACCCTCCCATACACAGGAAAACCACCTATCCTCCATAACAACACTGGCAATATGACAGTCTCAAGAACTGTCTTTATATGGCTGGACTGCATCCAGCCAAACATTGTGCGTGAGCATTACTGTAGCTACAACACACTAGTTGAAGGGTTCACAGCATGTGGTCACTGAATTGCAGTGGAATGACATGTTACCACTCCCACAACAGGTGGGAACATGCAGTACCTGTACATCGACTACATGTAGACTATATGGCCCAGACCAGATGTGTATCCCCTGCTGTAGGTATTTTACCATATAAACCCACACTGTATAGACACATACCGCATGCAGCCCCTGCACAGTAAGACACAGTCATATTGTTATGCATTGCAAATACCATTTACCCACTCTAGGCATGTGTCAGACATGGTAACTACTGCAGGTCACAGGTATTTATGTGTATGTGTCACACACATACATCATGTGTGCAATGCCATTGCTGGTTTAGGCAATGGCATGCATTGCTATGCACAAAGACCCGCACAAGGTCATAATGTGTGACACAACCACATGTGGCAGTTGTGGATTACCAAAACATACCTATCTGTACTCTGACAATGGTAATAGTCCCAGTAGCAGAGCATACTATTGGCATTTCTGGCCAACTAGCCCTGTTTGGCTGTGCTGATAGTGTGGTGACATCCCCTGTGTTTACTGGGGGAATGTGCAGCATCTGGTGTGTTGTAGTATTTGCCAAAAGGATGTGTTCTCTCACACTTGCATTTACACACACCGTACTACCCCCACACACACACTTGCAGGATTCATACCCCTACCTAACTAAATCACGACACAGAGAGAGACGCATTAGCGAAGCACACTATTCGGATTACTAGATGGTGCCTCTTCTCTGGCTATACTTATAGGGTGCTGACATCATCAGTGTTTTGAAAGGGTAATGTGCATCAGGTAGTGTGATCTCCTGATTGCCAAAACTAACATGTTTTTCATACAGAAATGCACACACACAAACTCCCCACATCCAAACACACACACACTTGCAGGTTTCAAACCCCTACCTAAATATGTTATGGCACTTGAGAGTGACGCTGTAGCAGATTGCGCTATTCTGATTACTGGTAGAGTTTCTTCTCCAGCTGTATGTATAGGGTGCTGACATCATCACTGTTTGGAAAGGGTAATGTGCATCATGTAGTGTGATCTCCTGATTTCAAAAAAGCACATGTTTGTTCTACAGAATTGCACATACACAGAGTTCCCACATCCAAACATGCCATTTATAGGTTTCAAACTCTTACCTAACTATAGTATGACACTCGGGAGAGACGCATTAGCAGAATGCGCTATTCGAATTACTGGAAGGTTTCTCTTCTCCTGCTATACTTATAGGGTGCTGACATCATCCGTGCTGAGATGGGGAATGTGCATCCTGTAGGGTGCTTTCACAGATGCCAAAAGGGACATCTCCCTCATACAGACTTGCACACACACTAACCCCCTCCACACACACACTGAGTATTAGCAGGATTCAAACCCCTACTTAACTATGTTATGACACTTGAGAAGGACACATTAGCAGAGTGCGCTATTCGCATTACTGGGAGGGTTCCCTTCTCCTGCTGTACTTATAGGGTGCTGACATCATCAGTGTTTAGAAAGGGGAATGTGCATCCTGTAGTGTGTTCTCCTAGTTGCCAAAAGAAGAATTTCTTTCATACAGACTTGCACACACAATAACTCTCTCCGCACACACACTGAGCATTTACAGGATTCAAACCCCTACCTAACTATGTTATGACACTCATGACAGACGCATTAGCGGAGCACGCTATTCGAATTATTGGGAGGTTTCCCTTCTCCTGCTGTACTTATAGGGTGCTGACATCATCAGTGTTTAGAAAGGGGAATGTGCATCCTGTAGTGTGTTTTCCCAGTTGCCAAAAGGGACATTTCCTTTTCACAGACTTTCACACACACAAACCCCACTCACCCACACACACTGAGCATTTGCAGGATTCAAACCCCTACCTAACTATATTATGACACTTGAGGGAGACACATTAGCAGAGTGCACTATCCGAATTACTGGGCATCTGTTCTGCACCTGCAGTATTTATAGGGTGCTGACATCTTTATTTCTACAGAGGTATGAACATGCAGTACTACCTGTCAGGTGGGGGATAGCATATATATGCATTTGCAGCCGCCTACGTCAGGGTCAGATATGCACATCGCACTGGCAGGTTATGTTCTATACCATGCTTTGTGACCACAGGACCTGTAACACACAACACAACCAGTCCAGAACACCACACCCACATCCAGGACACACACTTAGCTTCCCTGGGAACAGTGCCGGGATATGCAGGTGTTCACATACACCATTCCAGTTGTTAACATCAGGTACAGGCATATTGTGTGTGAGAACTACTCAGGCCTCTACCATTTTACCCTACAGCCACTACAATTTGTGGGTCCATGTGCTATGGCAGAACCACACACCACAGCCACATGGGGAATACATATTGCACCTGTCCATCTGCAACGTGGGTACTCACTGTTCCACACCAGAGGTAGACCACCATTGTTGATATCTGACCATACCCACCTTTCCCTGCACATCCATATCCCATCTCCACCCCCAGGCAAGGTTGTCACTGCACACAAACTGTATTTAGCACAAGCAGACTCTACACTTGTGAAGACTGGGGTGGACGACTTCAGAGGACCCATGCTGGGGACTATACTGGCCACTCAGCATAATCCTTGACAATTGCATTCTATGAGCATGTGTACGGTTTGCATTGATCATGCTATCCCACATATACCCATGACTGCTCCACAACAAGACACCTGTCAGGTGTACACCAGCCATATATGAGCCGTACAACAGACAGAGTGAGCTAATACATTGCAGAGCTGTAGCCCATAGAGGGAGGACATCTGTGAACAGTTCCGGCATGGCACTTCATTCACACATAATCATCACAACACAGTGTTGACAGTGGAATTGTCCAGAGAATGCAGATAGGGCTCCCCTCAGTCTGTTATTGATGGACACTTACTGTTAGAGATCCTCAGCAACCCTCTTCCAGCACACACCGACAACATGGCTGTGGCTTAGCACATTCAATCCCTGGGACCTCCACTGTGCCCCTGCTTGACAGAGGCACAGCTCACTAGCCTCACACGTTGCCTTATGTGACCTACTTTACAGTGGCACAGTAGCCTCCTGTACTGGGGATGCAGATGCCAAGCACACTCTGGCTGAGCTGTCATTCCCTAGGGCAACAAGCCTAGTATTGACCTCTACACCCATATGTTCAATTGTCAGATGCACAATATTTGTTGTGCTGTTCTACTGTTTGCAGGTCTTTATTGCCATAGCATTCCCTGTTCCTATGACCAACTTGTGTATCTGTAGAAGATGTTTGCATATGACGGCGATCCACTATATCACTTATGTCTCTGTAGTCATTTACTGTGTGCACTGGGCAGATTGCTGTGTTGTGGTTGGTTTCTGGACTGACACGTACAAATACCAGATATGTGTGGCCAACTGCTAAATGGAGATATGGCCTAAGTGTGTCAGCATGCCCAGTTCAGCCTTTCCATGGCATGTTGTCTGACATATGCCTTATTTATCAAAGTGTGCGAGCATGCCCAGTTTGAGCTTTCCATATGTTGCACTCTGAAGTCCACCACATATTGGGGTGTGTGTGAACTTCAACAATATCTCACGTTTATGGTTGTGTGTTGGTTGTCATGTTGTGTACTAACTGGCCAACTGCTTCGTGTCTGCCACAACAGGGATTATACTGTGCCTGCAGGGATTGCATGGGATACATTGCAGACAGTTCTCAACATACTTTCATAATGACCTAACACTGTAGTACCGTATAGTGTACTGGTTCAGTACTTTCACTGTGGTGGACAGTATCCTGGGCTTTAGTCCTATGACTGCTTGACATCTTCGTAGTGAGCACAACAGACTGTGTAGGGGCCAGTTGTGCACATATGACCATGTTGCATTATGTTCAGATATGGACTACCTACACCAGGCTTGTCCAACATTGGTAGTGTATTCCACAACATGGGTGGACATTGGCAAACACTAGCGATGTTCCCTAGGCCATTTCTGATGCTAGTCACAGGGTGTGTTTGTCCTTCGACACACATTATAACTGGAGTTTGCCATGACATATGTCATGGTTAGTATACTGTGCCTCCGTCTACCTCTGACATAACAGTGATACCCAGGGTTAGCCTACCATCTCCCATCCACTCATCAAGATTCCTCTTGAGGGGTGTCGATAAGTGACTCGCTGGCTGACCTGTACCGGGAGTTTACTGAAGAGTGGGGGTGCCTTCTGTGTTATGGATCATTCTGTACAGCTTGTCCTATGTATGTCAGTGCTGGGGTTCAGGTCTCTCATGTGCATAGCTCACTGCCATTCAGATTGTACAAGGTGCAGCATGTTCATTGATTCCAGGTTGGACATGGCTTCATACATCAGGCACAGCTTGCCTGTAGCTGGGCAGTATGGCAGTGTGTGGGGCTGCAGTTTGTTTACTCAGGCAACACATGGCATCTGTTCATGCTCTTTGCTACTCCTGGTGGGGTACTGTTGTGGACTTTACAGCTGATGGAGGTGTCTGCTGAGGTATATCCCACAGGGGCTATTGTAGTCAATTGTGATGCTGATGGAGGATGACTGCAGAGCCAAAGTGACATCCCCTTATCTACATCTGCCAATCTTCATGTTTGGGTGGGTATATAGTATATGTTTCTGCAAACACTACAGCCACATGTCTGTCCAGTGCAGGATATCTATCACCTTTTGTACCCAGGTCCCTCATTACATGTTAAGTACGTCATGGGTTAACACCTGTGAGGTAATTTGTGGGCACTTACTGTATATCCACTGTGGTTGTCTATACACAGTTCTGCAATTAGCTTGCTGACATGGCTATGGCTCCAGTTGTCTGTTTGTAGGTGGCCATTTTGTGGGTTGCTTGTGTCAGCTGGGGGTCGGATATGGTGGGCTGTTTGTACTCCTCTGCATATATGCTCAATCACAGTCCTTCCATGTTGGCCTATACCTATTGGACATATATACAGAACGGGGGGTGGCCCAGGACCAAGCCTTGTGGGATGCCATTCATATCTGCTTTGTAGTCTGACATGGATGCGGCATGTCTGACCATGTCAGTTCTGTCCTTGGTCTTGTTTGCAACCCCTCTACTGACATAGGGGTATATATTTAAGCTGGTGAACATATCCATACTGAACTCGTACGGTATTGTCTAGAAGCATATGCACGGTCCAGCTACACTGTGTGGACCACATTGCCCTCATCAATGACCTTAATGACTGCTTCAAATGGATCAAACATGTTTAGGGGCAGGATCTGCAGTTACGACAGCCACACTGTATAGGGTCCAGTATCAGTAGGTCCACAATAGCCTTCTGTCTGTGGTACATACTGATCCTTTCCATAGCTGTGCAGACCAAGCTTGTCAGGATCCTGGGGTGGTAGTTTCCAGTATCCATTCAGGCAACACCTTTGTTGTGAAGGACCACTGTTGTTGTACACTGCTCTTTGGGTACATATCCTGTGGTAAGGCTGACATTGGGCAGTAGTGTGATTTGGCATTCCATTATTCTTGGAGTCCATGTTGGCCTCAGCCCAGGACACCATCACATACCTTTGCTGCTGTGTGTTTTGCTTTGCAGATGATGGCTGTTACCTCAGCATTTGCAATGTCAGGGGACCAGCAGTCAGCTGAGATAGATATTTTGCACTCTGGGGGGGGGGTGTTTGCACTGCACCTGTCAGGTTGTATGTTAGCAATATGTGTGTGTGTTTGGTATGTTGTTTGTAATATCTGTGTGATTTGGAGCATATCTGTGGATGCCCAACATGGTTCCTACCATCAGTTAGGTAAGCCTTGTGATTATCCTTAGTGTCCTGTACAATTTGTATCTTCATAGGTTCATGGGTTCATACTAGGCTATCCACCCTAGGGCTTTAGTAAGCCTAGCCAGAGTGTGTATGTGTGTCTTTCACCACCCCTTGCTATTTGTTTATTATGGCCATTTATGAATTTCTTTACTGTGCCTCTGTCTGGTCGTGACACAGTGAAGACCCCCAGTATACATGTACGATCATCCATCCACTTGGCAATATTCCTGTTGAGGGGTGTCAGTGAGGGGCTCTGCCTAACATGGATTGGGATCCTGTTTCTGGGTGTGGAGAGCCTCTGGGTTATGTATCTGTCCCTCCAGCACATCTTATTTCATTATGTGTTGAGGCTGAAATCTGTCACTCTCACAGCTCCAATGGCTTTGATTTCCCATGGTGGAGCATGTCCATTACTCCTGTGTTGGACATGGCCTTGTACAACAGACATAAAATGCCTCTGTGTAGGCAGTCTGTGACTGCATTCAGCTGGGGTGTCTACAGCCAGGCAGCATATGACATATATTTCACAGCCTTTATCCTCTTGGTGGGGTAACTATGAGGTCTTCCGAACCGCTGCAGGTGTCACGTACGGTACATCCCATATGAGTCATTGTACTAGATTATGAGTCTGATAAGGGAACAGTACAGCGGCACAGTGACCTCTGTTGATGTAGATGTGAATCCTTTCATGATACGGTGTCCAATATCGACAATCTTCCTAGCCACATTGGCATTGTGAGTGTCACATGACAGATTACTGTCGACTTGTGTCCCTAGGTCCCTGATTACTCCTTGCATACATAATGATTTGCCATCTATGTGGTAATTTGTGTGTGTACCTTGTCTGGTATTTGGTGGGACATTCATACTGTCCAGTGACTTCAGGATGTCTGGGTGGAGTTCTTGTGTGTGAGAGTGTGGTCTGTCGCATGCTACAGACTGTACAGCAGTTTTGACTACACTTAGGTGCACATGGGTGGTCTCCGCTGCTTTGTGCATTGTCAGTTACCTGGCCATATGGGTGTCTGTGCTGCATATGGATACTCCCCCTCCTTTGATGTTTTGGTCCAGGTGTTGGGGCCATAACACATGATATGTGGTATAACCTGGTAGTGCTGGTGTGCTATCACTAGGCTTGCAGCAGGCTTCTGTCACTGCACAGACATCGATGTTCTCCATAATGGGAAGTGCCTCAGGGGCATGCATATTGCACTTTACACATCTGGCATTGGTCAGCATTACCCTTATGTTTCTTATCACTTATGTTTTCTAGGGTGGTGGGTAGTCTTTTGGCCTTGCCTACATACGGCTCTATGGAGGTGGCAAAGGCCTTATCCAGTATCCAGATGCACAGGGGTAACAGGTGCAAGCCATCCCTGGAACAGCAGCATGGCTTGTCATGCTTGACATCTCAAGCAGACAGACATTAGACCCTCTTGGACTGACAGCTGTAACCGTGCCAGCTGTTAAACATGATCATTCTGTGTTTGTACTGTGGCATTATTCTTGGTGAGGGTTGGATGCTGCACACAGCCAGTGTCATACCAGCCTGGGGTACATACTCAGACAGATCATCCATGTCTCTTTTCATGTAGACCAGGGAGGTACATCTCAGGTCATTCACACCAGCATGGACATTGAGTGCATCATATTTCTGCTTGCTTTGGGGTGACCTGCATACTTGTGTTATGTGGCATTTTGTGGCAGCCTACAGGCAGCTTACTCTACCCTTTCCCTTTTTCAGTCTGGTGAGTGGGACAGCAGTGTGTCTGCCTATACAGACACCTATTACAACTGTATCAGGTATGTTGTTTCTCCTTCTGGCCTGTGACTGTTTGGCACACCAGCTTTGTGTACTATTCGTTGCATGTGCTATGTTTGGAGGTTGTGGTTGCTTGTGAACTGCTTTGGTGGCTTCTGTTGGTGTGGTGTGTTTGTAATTAGGGCCTCCAGGAATGTTTTTCTGCATTTATGTGTTTGGTTTACAGTTGTGGTAGGTCTATGTGGGACTGGGTTTGTGGTGTATGTGGTCACCTTCTCCTCCTGACTAGTTTTGACAGTACTGAGTTGGGGGAGCTCAACCTCTGGTTTGGATACATGGTTGCATCTATCACATATATTTGTATTTATTGGGGGGAGTTGTGGTTGTCTGTGTACTTGGGACAGGTGTCACATTGCCTCTGGATTCACAGATTCTAGTTGTTGTGGCTGGACTTAGTGGATTGTATGTGTGGACATATGTTATTGCCATACTACTGGTCAGTGATTACTTCCCTTTTTATGTTTTCTCTATCATGTGGTAGCTTCCTCATTCTCTTGCATGGTTTGGTAATGGCTGGAGTCCAGCATGCCAGATGCCTGCATGTATGGCATTGTGTGTTGTTGTTATTTGTGATTGCATACTCCAAGCATTCCTGGCTGTGTTCATGGAATGCCTGTATAACATGTTCTGCGGTGTGTCCCATATTCTGCACTTGCACAGGGCCTTTCGTGGATTCAACATCAGTTTGGAGGGCTGCAACCTATGCTTTACACATGTTTTTCACTGTGGTATTCTGGCCAGGGACTGGGGTCGGGATGTGTATATCCAGTGTGATTACTCTATGGTCTGGTCTTACCAGTGAAGGATACACTTCTCATCTTGCCATCCAGTACACATGTTGCTGATTATCACATCCAGTCTGCTTACCCCTCTTGTGGGAGTGATACATTGTTCCTGGGCATTTTTGTTTATGGATTCTGGGAACTTTTCTCCAACTGTGTTGGTGCTAGTATAATGCTCCCGGTGTATGTCTGGGTATTTTCACTCAAGCAATATAATGTTGTTTTGGGGGCTTGACGTATTCATGCATTCTAACATAGGCCAGGTGCAGTTCCTGGTATTAGGACAGTAGTCTGCAGCAGGCTATATACTAGGAGGCGGTTTTAGCCATTGGTATTTGACCATGGCTAATCCATGCTGCTTCTTGTTGTGGTACCAACATGGGGGTGTGGTTATCCTTGACATTTATTGCTAGTCACCCTCCTTTTGTAGCTTGTTCCATGTTTTGTGGCTGTACAGCACAGTATGAGGTGTGACCTGGTAGTGTTAGGGTGCTGATTTGAGCCTTGATCCAGTTCTCTATTACAGGACTGATATCTACATTCTCCATACTGTGTGCATTTACACTGCACACATCTCGCTGTTTAGACTTCTGGCATTGGGTAGCATTACATCTAGGTTCCTATCCCTTGTGGTACCTATGAAGGTGGGTTTGTGTTTTGAGACTTACCTATTCAGGACATGCTGTGGGTACTGACAGCCTTTGCCTGTATCCATGGGGCATGGAATGATAGGTGCACACCACCCCTAGCAGGTGGTGCATCATGTCATGCTCCACATGTCTTCCCAGCTTGAAAAAAATTGGCTCCACTTTGACTAACTGCATTACTTCTGCCAATTATTGCACTTGATCATCCCATCGTCATTTTGTGGCTTCATGCTTGGTGAGGGTGGATGTTAGTCAGGGTGCTCAGGTGTGCATATAGTACATGGTGTTACATTACTTAACACATGGCATTCATGCCTCAGGTGGTGCTGCAGGGCTGCCTCTGTCGGATGCGCATATTACACTTCCCTGTACATGTTTGTGAGCAGGTCATGTCATTTTAGGCATCCATGTTATTATTTGAGTGAGTCAGAGGGGGTATCATTCCCAGGGTTCCTACTGAGCCAGTGTATGTGCTATGCGTTGCCTCTTTGCCAAGGCGAGGGCATACTGGGCACGCCTCCTTCTGCCTACTGGGGCAGGCTCAGTTTGTTCCTCCTCTGAGTCATGCTCTGCCTGTGATGGCCTTGGCAATGGTGGGGGGCTGTTTGGCCCAGCCCTATGCTGGTCCTGCTGCAGCTGTTTTTGCAAGATCATATTATGTAGCATAGCACATACAATGACAATTTGGGTACATGTAGTTGGTGTGTACTGCAAGGCTCCACCAGATGTGTCCAGACACCGGAACCGTGACTTGAGCAGCCCAAACACACGCTCTATTACATTACGTGTTTGTGCATGTCCCTCATTATGGCATTCCTGTTCAGGTGTGTGTACATTTCTGATGGGTGTCATCAGCCACGGCTCCAGTGCATAACCTGCATCCCCCACTAGGTGTCCGTGTGGGATGTCCCCATTTGCAAATATCTGGTACAGCTGCGTCAAATGCCAGATGTGGGAATCATGGTAACTCCCAGGGCAGCCAGCACACACATTCATTATTATGCCCTGGGCATCACACACGACCTGGCAGTTGATGGAGGGGAAGCCCTTGCGGTTAATGTAGGCCCTAACCCACTCACCGGCTGGTGCTTTGATGCGTATGTGCGTGCAGTCTATTGCACCCACTACCTCAGGCTATTCTGCTATTTGCTGGAAGAGACGCATATTGCTGGCCAATACCTCACGGGCATTGGGGAAATATACATGATCACCGACATGTGCTGACATGGCATCCAGGAACTGGTGCAGTACCCTGGAGGCTGATGCCTGTGATATCCCCATCATATCGCCAGTTGGTCTCTGGAAGGTACCTGTTGCTAGTATTCTTAGGCCAACACATACCTTGGTTTCCACTGGGATGGGTTCTCCTCTGTTGGTTCTGTGTGTGAGGTGTGGCCTGCACAGCTCAACAATTTGCTGCAGGAGCTCTCTGTCCACTCTATAGCGCTCTGCTATCTCCAGCTCATGTAACCTGTGGTAGGTGACCCTGGGCCTGTACACTCTTCTCTGTCTCCTCACTGTGGGTTGTCTGGCACCATCTGCATTGTCACCACCCTCAGCAAGTCGCCTATGTCTCATTATGACAGCTATGGCAGCCCCTAACATTTCTGCTCTGAGTGAAGCTTTTTCAGTTTTCACTTCTATTAAATTACTCCTGTCTTGCGGTGTCTCCTAAGAGAAACATCTTGCACTATTGTTTGCAGAGTTTTAAGTGCTGGGCTACTATTCTGCCTGTGTAATTGCCTGCTTCTAATTGTTTTCACCTGCTAGCTTCAGCAGTTATCCCTGCTAGCTTCCTACTAATTCTGTTGCTTCCTTTTTCCTTTCTGTTTCCTCAGGGGGGAGCAACGTGCATACTAGCAGAAACATGCTCACAGTGGCTTACACGCGCGCACACGTGCTTACACGGTTCAGAATCTACTTATTCGGGTTAAAACGAGCGCGCACCCGCGCAAACACTGTTACACGTCTGCCAACAGGCTCCCACATGCTCAGCCTGCCCTACACGCACGCACACCAGCGCAAACAGTGTTAAACATCTCCCAACACGCTCCCACATGCTCAGTCTGCCTTACACACGCGCACACTGCCCTACTCGCACTTCATGGCGCGCACACATGCGCATGCACGCCCAGCAAGAAACTTTTGTGTAAGTAAAAGTGTAAACCTTCCATTTCTTGACTTTCCCAGACTTATCTTGTAGCACACCTCTTTCCATGATCTGTGTCTGTCATCTGTCATGTTACACTGACCTCCAATGAACTGCATTTCTTTCTACCATTCCCCCCTGTGATGTCACCTATCTCCTACTCTATTCCTCCCCCTTATGTATCTCTTACACTACTCAGACTGTGCTCATTTGCTATGTGACTGTGAGATTCAGTATCCTAACCCTCATTTACATGAGATTGCCTACTAATGCTTAGATACATGTCTTAAACTCAGCTTCCCCCCTTAGCAACCACTACACGGTGGCCATGTAGTTTTTTGTCTGCTGGTCCCTGCATTGTCATTCCATGTATTGCATGAAACCCACATTTGTGGGTTTATAACCTTCATTTTTATGTTTTATACAGCGCAGCCCGTTTGCGCGGGGCTGCGCTGGGTTTAAACATCGCCGAAAAAAAAATTATATTTTTATTATTTTTGCATCGGGTTACCTTGCCAATGGCCACATATTTGGCCACTGGCATGCTGCCTGATACATATGCACCCTTTATTTGGAGCTGACATGGCTCCATTGTGGAATTTGCAGAAACGTACTCAGTTGTCAACTGAGTACATTTCTGCAGCTAAAACGTCTCTTACACGGGCTGGTTTCTGCTTCGTGGATCGCTAATATACCTCATTTGCATACCTTTCGGCTGCAAGTGAGGTATTTAGTATGTCCACGCCCAGTCCGTGTAAGAGACATTTTAGCTGGTCTCTTACACGGAATTTAGGGCTGTTCCTGGATCACGAGGCTTGCATGGAGTGTTACACGTCTCTTACACTCCATGCAAGCCTTCGTGAATCCTGCCCACTGTATGTAATTATTTTAACATCTTTTTTGTATAATACTGCATGACATATTTGCGTGACACTATTTTGCTGTGTTTACTATTGGAGCTTTTCTCCCCAGGCCTCCACTGAAAATGAAAATATATCCAGCTGGACTAGCCCGGTTAACAAATCTAAAATAAATAAATAAACCACCACCTCTACCATGCACTACTAACACCTGTCCAACATACCAAGACATAGAGCTTGTGCTGAGCTTGGCTGTGTTCATGCAGACTCTCACACACCACTTTCATATGGAGGACCCAACAGACACACACACACACACACACACACACACACACACACACACACACACACACACACACACACACACACACACACACACACACACACACACACACAAACACCTTGCCTGCTGCCCTTTCTCCCTCACACACACTCACCGACCTTTTCTGTCAGCTTAGGCCTCCTGCCCCCTACCCACCCCACACACACACACACACCCCCAGCACCCATGCAAGTGATGATAACTGTAACATATCTCTGTTTTCTCTCTCTTTTGGATTCATGGAAACAAAAGCTTTGTGTCTGATGCACAGGGTTCATAATTAGATTAGTGCCTAGTATATTTGCATTTGTGTTGTTGAACTGATAATTGTACCTGTCAGTTATATTTGCCTTGCCTAATTATACAGTGGATAGTATCACCATGTCAGTACTTTCTAGTGTATTCTCTTGTAAGGGTTGTGATGTCAAGAACTGCAATGTGTGTAATTACTTTATAACCTTTCTCTTTAATGTTTTCCAGTACATACGTATGGTGCACATCATAAGACACGCCATCATATTCAGATCTCAGGATTGTATGACCGCATTGTAGTCAAACTCATCAGAACAGTAAAACAGTATAATGCTCCCTTTTGCATGAACCTCACCAGACACATGCAGCAACTGGACAGACCACACGGCTTTCTCATCAAGATAACACAGGGCCTACTAACCATTACATGATGTAGGTGAGAAGACTAAAAGACATCACTGGCATCTGTTTGGTATCACATTACATTGTAAAAATAAGTTATGTACCTACCATAACATTCCATGTTAGTTGTCTTCATCTGCCTTTTTTCTTGCTGGTTGGGATCAGAGCTGATCCTCAGCTCCGACTCGGCCATCTTCTATAGCTCGAGAGCTGTTTACTGGCTCAAGGCTACCCCTTATCCCATGATGCCTAGAGCTAGCTATCCAGATCTCGTTTGAAATAGCTAACTCCAGACATAGCTATAGAAGGAACCCCTCCAATCAAATGGTTAAGCATACATGTCCTACTGTCTAAGTCAGTAAAGGAAACAAACCAGAGAACACTCAGCCAGTGAAACCTGATCTCCTCTTGGTCCAATAGGACAGGGGGATGAAGGTGGGGACGTAAGAAAGAAGGCGAGATGAAGACAACTAACATGGAGCATTATGGTAGGTATAATAACTTCTTTATGTTAACTTGTCAATCTCATCTTCATTCTTGCTGATTGGGACAGCATCCCTAGCACCTACAATCCTGGGTGGCTCATTGGAACAGACTCTTCAGAACAGTGGAACCAAAGTTAGCTCTACTCCTGGAGACCAAATCCAACTTGTAATGAGAAATAAAGGTATGAGGATTTGCCCATGTAGCAGCGGCACAGATAGAGTCCATGGGCAACCTAGACTGGAAGGCTACAGAGGTGGCTAAGGCCCTAGTAGAATGACCTTTCAGTTTGATTGGCAAGTCTTTGTTCCCAAGTTGATAGATAAAGGTAATGATGTGAGACAACCACCTAGATAAGGTCACTTTGGAAACTGGAAGACCTTGTTTACCCCGATCATAGGAAAGGAACAGTTGGTCAGACTTCCTTATCTCCTTCATCCTATGCAGGTAGAAACGCAATTGTCTATGGACATCCAATTGATGTAACTTGTATTCTGCTTTGTTGGTGTGGTTAGTAAAAAACACAGGTAGGTCTATAGACTGGTTCAAATTATTCTCTGAGCAAACTTTCAGAAGAAAAGAGGGATTAGTCCTCAGAGCATCCCTGTCCTTATGGAATACTAAGAATGGAGGACGGACGCATAGTGCCTGAAGTTCAGAGACACGTCTGGCTGAAGTAATAGCTACCAGAAAGAGAGTTGTCCAAGATAGAAACTTCATGGAGCAGGATGCTGCCGGCTCAAAAGGGGGCATAATCAAAGAGGTTAGTACCAAATTAAGGTCCCAAGGAGGAGGGGGATCTCTCAATGGGGGTCTAAGGAGAGTAGCCCCTCTTAGAAATGCTTTGCATAGCCTATGAGACATAATGTTTGCATTAGACAATCCAACATGAAAATATGAAATGGCCGCTAATTGAACCCTGATTGTAGCAGAAGCAGACCCCGAATGAAAGAGTTCTGTTAGGAACTCCAAGATTTCGTGGATAGGGGCTGTGAAGGGGTCTATGTTCCTAGCCTCTGCCCAACAAGAAAAATGTTTCCATTTGCTAGCATAAGTCCTTCTAGTGGTAGACTTATGGGAGGAGACAATAATGTTGTGAACGGCCGGGTCAATGCTGGGAAGCCTGGCTAAGGTTGGAAGTGAAGCAACCAAGCTGTGAGCTGGAGTGTTTGAAGGGAATGATGGAGCCCGCCTAATTGATGAATCAGTAGGTCTGGAATTGGATTCAGAGTCCAAGGCTGCTTGAGAATGTAATGGTGCAGGAATGGGAACCATATCTGTTGAGGCCAGTAGGGGGCAATGAGGATCATTCTGCAACCCAACAACATTGCTTTCTGTATGAGTTTCGGTATCAGGGGAAATGGAGGGAATGCATAAAGAAGTCCCTGAGGCCAGTCATGGACCAGAGCGTCTCTGGGAGAGTGACCAGGAAGCAGAAGAAGGGAGAAGTAGTTGCTGCATTTGCTGTTGAAGGGGGTGGCAAATAGGTCGCAGCAAGGCTGACCCCCTTTGCGGAAGATCAGATCTGCAACTACCTGATTCAGAGACCACTCGTGAGGCATGAGAACAGCTCGGCTGAGCCTGTCTGCTATGACGTTAGACCTCCCAGGGATGTGCGTCACAATCAGAAATCGTTGGGAGGAAATCACCTGCTGCCAGAGTCTGAGGGCTTCTCAACATAGGGGGTAGGACCTGGTCCTGCCCTGCTTGTTGATGTACCACACCACTGACATGTTGTCCATTTGGATTGCAATGGTCCCAGAAGGGAGAGAGTACTGAAGAGCTTGCAACACTAAGAGCACTGCTCTCATTTCTAAGACGTTTATATGCAGATGGTACTCGTGAGGCTGCCAAGTGCCTTGGACTGTCCTGCCTTGATAATGCCCCCCCCCACCCTATCAGGGAGGCATCTGTGGTCACTGTGGCAACCGGAGGGGGCTGAATGAAGGGTCTGCCCTGAGACAATAGTGGGGAGACAATCCACCAGGAAAGGTGCCTTTTGCATGCTTCTGTAATAATGATCCTGTGAGACATGGGGAGCTGTTGGAAGGACCACTTTGTGAATAGAGGCCACTGCAGGATTCTCATGTGAAAGTGGGCCAGGGGTATCAAAATAATTGCCGCTGCCATAGAACCTAGAGTTTGAAGGACGTACCTGACTTGTACCTTTTTGCATTGAATGAGGACTTGAACTTGCTGGTGAATTGGGGACACCCTGTTCGTAGGTAGCTTTGCGAACATGCTCCTTGTATTTAAGTCTGCTCCTATATAAGTAATAGATTGACAGGGCAACAAGGCAGATTTTTTGAAATTTATGGTGATGCCTAGTTGGGAGCAAATTGAAATTGCATAGTCCTTGGCTTGAAGGAGTTGATGCCTGGTAGTAGCAGTAAGGAGCCAGTCATCTAGATATGGAAACACCTGGAATCCTTGACGTCTCAGGTGAGCCGTGACTACTGCCATACATTTGGTGAAAACTCTGGGGGCTGTGGTGAGACCAAAGGGCAGAACTCTGAACTGGTAATGACTGGCTCCCAGCCGGAAGCGAAGGAACCTCCTGGAGCATCTGTCCATTTTGATATGATAGTACACATCCTGGAGATCTATAGAGCACACCCAATTGTCCTGACCCAGAAAGGGTAGAATGGACTGTAGCGTGACCATCCAAAACTTTGTTCCTTGAACAGATCTTTTCAGTCTGCTGAGATCCAAAATTGGTCTCCAGTCCCCTGTCTTTTTTGGTACCAAAAAGAACCTTGAGTAAGTTCCAGATCTGTGTTGGTCTGCCGGGACTTCCTGGATGACTCTTTTTTCTAGCAGTTTGAAACTTCTATAACTGTTTGGTCCCTCAGATTGGGTGGAACATCTGGGGGGACTTTCATGATGGTAAAGGGGGCTGAATGAATGGGATTCTGTAACCTCCAGGTATTATTGAAAGTACCCATTTGTCTTGCATTATGCTTAGCCAGGCTTTTGGATACAATGAAAGTCTTCCCCCAACTGCCTCCAGAGACGAACAGTCAGGCAACACCTCAGGGATGTTGGAAGGGCTTGTCAGAGAAGGATTCTCTACTGCCCTGGTTCTGCGGACCCCCTCTGCCACGAGGGCGGCGTCTATTATTATTGTTATTTCCTCCTCTGCCCCTGGAGGAAAAATCACTACGTGTGTCAGGCAAAGATTCCTGGGATTTCTGAAACCACATCTTTCCACACTTCTGACCCTTGGGGTATGGTCTAGAGGGGGTGGAAAAATAGACTCCTATGGCAGAGAGAGTCTTGCCTTCCTGCTCACACCTAGTAAGAGTGTCTTTCATCTGTGGTCCAAAAAGAAAGGAACCATCAAAGGGAGCATTGGTGAATGACACCCTGAAGGGTTCCTCAAAATTACACAGCTGCATCCATGTGTGTCTCCAAAGTACCATGCCTGTGCCTGCAGCTCTACTCACCCCATCGGCTGCATAGGAAATGAGCCTCATGGAGGAGTTGACTGCTGAGTTAAGGGTTGCCAGCTGAGAGGCCACTTTAGCTGGAGCCCCTTCAGCTGATGGATCCTGTAGGGTATCTCTGAGCTCTTTCAGGAGATCCCTCTGAAGCCTGGTGAAATGGCATAAGTAATTCAGTGACCTCATGGAAAAGGTCACCGAAGCAAACATTCGCTTCCCATATCTGTCCATAGTCCTGGACTCCTTGTTAGGAGGATGGACAGAGGCAGACGTTTCTGCTAACTCCTTTTTAGTGGCTGCTGCTACCCCCTTGGCATCAACGGGAACACCTTTAGTAAGGAACTGCTTGTCAGGGAGAGCAGTAATAAACTTGTCTGGTCTCCTTGGGGTTGGTTCCACTGTATCCGGGGCTGACCAAGCCCTTCGAGCCACCACAGACATTAGTGGATCGAAGGGCAGAGAAACCCAGGAGGTGGAGGGTCGGGAACCGAACGCATCCAGGAATACAGATTTGTCCTCGGTAGGGGCTAGGGTATTCCAGTTCCCCCTCTGCTTAAGTATTTCTAGGATGTCCAAGAAGGAAACATCTTCAGAGGGAGATCTCAGGGACCCTTCTGACTCATCCAAATCTGTATCCGAAGTGACAGACTCAGGGGAGTCAATGTGCTTCCTCTTGCACTTCTTCTCAGGGGGCTCCTCTGAATGATCAGGGGTGGCCTCGGAAGAAGAGGAAAGACCCAATGGGGTGACCTGGAGTGTTGGTTCCCCACACTTGGGGTCTGGAGGAGTGACAGAGGTTTTTGCAGGCACCACAGGGGACAAAGCTAGTAGGGCTGAAGGTGGAGCTGGCTGAGAGGCCAGCACACTCCTCATGACATCGAAGGCATCTTTGCCATGATGCAGAGAAGGCTCCGGCTCCGAGGAATCCAGAATCCTCCTCTGCACCAAAGGAGGCTGCTCCAATGTTGATGTAGGAGCCGAGCTCAACTGTGCCAAAGCTCCGTGAGGAAGAACGGGGTCGGACAAGGGTCTGATGCCACTCACCCCTTCAGAGCTGATGAGGGAGTCTCTGCACCCAGATCCCTCGAGGGAAAGTACCATCGAAGGGATCGGAGCCGACGACGGATCCAAAGGAGAAATCTTTATCGGAGCCGACGGTTCCACGACTCGGACCCCAACAAACTCCGGCTCTGAGCTCAATGGAGTCGGAGGAGGAATATCGATAGAAACAGATGGAGCCAACACCTGTTGAGGTGGGCTGGATAACATTTTGGCCAGTGCTTGTGACTTCAACAACCTACTGACCACTCTCTCCACATCATGGTCCGAGAGCCTAGAGGACCGAGAAGAGTGGGAAGATCTATGACTGTGGTCACTTTGTAAGAGGGAAGACTGAGGAGCCGAGTGTATGGACTCCAACGAAGGGGACCTCGGTCTCTTGTGAGTCCTTGATGGCTCTGAGGGTACTGGTGGAGCCGACGAGACGGCAGTCTCCTTGATTCCAGCCGGAACCAAAGAAGTAGACAAGCCTTGGGCCAAAGACAGCTCCGAGCTGGGAACTGATGATTTGGCTGGTTTAGGAGACTTCACTGGCTGAGCCTTGGCTGGTGAATCCTGGGGCTTAAGAAGGCCCCTCAATATAAGTTTGTTTCTGCGCTCCTGCAGAACTCTTGTGCTGAATGCATGACATATAGAACAAGAGCCCTGCAGGTGTACTGCACCTAAGCAGTAGATGCAAGAAGTGTGCCCATCTGTCAGAGACGTTTTCTGACAGCATGAGTCGCACTTCTTTAATCCTGAAACCTTGGATTCTTTAGACATAATCCACAAATAGCAAAAAACCACACTAAGCTATAAATCACAGCTAATGTGACTATTTTAGTAAAGGGCTAAACTAATAAGACTAGCGCTAACACTACCACAAAAGACCACAAGAATACTACAAACCAAAGATATATATATATATATATATAAATATATATATATATATATATATATATATATATATATATATATATATATATAGTTGTTTTTTTTTTTTTTTTGAGTAGGAAGCCTCTAACTTAAACGGTTACCTACTAATAGGAGGGGAAGGGGGAGGGGAGAACTCTCTAATTTTAATGAGTTCTAAGGGAAAAGGGAACTACAACACTGAACAGTCTAGCTAAATAAACTAAATATACTAGTTATTGCTAACAATAATACAAGAAAAAAGAATTCTTATCTGACAAGAAAGCTAATAAACGAAGTTATACAAGCCTGAGCCAGTATCCAGGAACCTCGCAGCTGAAGCGGCAAATGAGATCTGGGTAGCTAGCACTAGGCATCATGGGATAAGGGGTAGCCTTGAGCCAGTAAACAGCTCTTGAGCTATAGAAGATGGCCGAGTCAGAGCCGAGGTTCGGCTCCAATCCCAACCAGTAAGAACAAAGGCGAGATTGACAACTTAACATCTGTTGTTCTAAGCCTATTACTTTTGGTTTAAGCACATGGGCTTCAGGCCAGTTGTCTTACATTAAGAAAGTTTGTAGTCTACACTCTTGTGGAAGGAGGCTGTATCCTCTGCCCTTCTGAGCTGGGAATTGCTGGTTGAATGCTTATTGTGCCTGTTGTTCCAAGTACCTTTGTTATGGTTTAAGCACTTCCTCCAAACCAGTTATTTTGCATTAGGAAGATTTGTGGTGTAGACTCTTGTGGCAGGAGAGGATAGCCTACATGCTTCTAAGCTGGGAATTGCTGGTTGAAGGCTTATTGTGTCTGTTATTCTGAAAGGGTCTTAATTCTGGTTTAAGCACTTAGGTTCCAGACCACTTATTTCACACTAGGAAGGTTTGTTGTCTACACTCTTGTTGGAGTAGTCTACTGAATTGCTGCTGTATTTAAACTGTTTTTTAACTGCTGCTGTGATGAAGATTTTCTGCACTTTGAATTTCTAGTACGTATGCATTGTATCCCATAGACCCAATTCAGACTTGCTGAATCTAGACTGCTTGATATAATTTGAGCACTAAAACCAGCCCTTTTACATTTAGAAGGCTCCCCTGCACTCTTGTGGCAGAAGACCCCATATGGGTTGGGAATTGCTGGAATAAGGCTCATTCTTGGCCTTTCCCTTTGTTTACTTTTTTAAAATCATTCAACTTCACTTGTATTCCAGCTTCATGTTTGGCTGGGTTTGTACTCAGTTTATTGGAGCTGCTTAGAGCTTGCACTGCTGCCCCGTGAGAAACTCAGTTGTGCATTGTGAAACATTGACACATTTTTTTACCTCTAACTGTCCATAGAATAGATACATTTTGTTAGTCTTACACCAAAACCTGGTCCATCTAGCCCACTCTCCACTAGTTATTACAGCATATACCTTCCATAATGGATGGACAGTTTCCCACCATTTCTTCAGGCAACCTGATTTACATAGGCATCCTGAGGCAAGATAGCAATTGTCTCATGTATACTGATAACCAGTTACTACTAAAACAAACTAATACAACATGTGAGAGCTATATCTATACTATGAATTTGGGATCAATTCTCTCACCTAATACAAATCAGATATCAAACTTGTTGTCAGCAGACACACTTCACCCCTTGCACATAACAAGCTCCCAACACAAAAGCCCACATATGCAGAGGTACTTGCTAGAAGCCTACCTAAAGATCAGAGACCTCCCAAGCGCAAACCTACTGTGCACACTGTAAACTCAACAGAATCCACTACACATAATAATACACACAATAGTGTCTCAGCCAATAAGGCCCTCAGGCAAAACACCTTAAAACCAAATGTCTTGCTCATAAGTGACTCCATAGTGAGACACACAGATGTCCTACTAGCCAGGCTGAACAAGGAGAAGGTCACGGTCAGCTGCTTATCAGGTGCCAGGGTCCATCAGATCATGCATGCACTCAAGTCTCTCAACAATAAGTACCGTTATGACTGTGTCATAGTCCATGTTGCCATGAATAACTGGAAATATACCTCACTGTACTATATGAAAAGAGACATGACTGAGTTCTCAGATTATCTGTCACAGGCAGTTATGCCCCTAGCCCTAAGCAGCATTCCCCTTTCACCCAGGATGATGCCTCAATGTAAACAAAACATGATTGACTTCAACAACTGGCTAAGCTTCTGTTGTCAGTCAAGGGGGATCCAGTATCTGTCAGCCTGGGAAGAGATGGTCAACAAGCCATGCTGCTTTTCCAGAGATAGTCTTCACCTGTCACCTCTTGGCTTTTTGTTATTGGCAAACGTACTTGCCTCACCCATTATGATCTTTTTAGACAATGTCAGAACAACTAAATTTCCAGTGTACAAAGAATCCACTAGAGATAAACTGAATGTTATGCTGTTTAATGCAAGGAGTGTAAATCAGAAACTGCACACAGTGAAAGCCCTCCTTACCTTGGAAAATGCCCATGTCTGTGCAGTCACACAGTCATGGTTCAAGGCTGCAGAAAGCCCCCTGGTCATGCAAAGCTACAATGCCTTCCACACATTCAGATATCAAAAAGAGCATGAAAGAACCAAAGGCAGAGGAGTATACATCTTCATGAAAGTCAAATACACCTCAAGAATGATTAAACAGTATGACTCCGTAGCACTACTCCAAGTCCAAGTAACTGTAAGTAAAACCACCTTCCATGTCATTGTTAGCTACAGGTTCCCCACCATGAACCATGAGTACCACTCTGCCTACTTGGACCTATTTGGGTCACTCTCTATACAGCCATACACCTTGGTCATATTTGATTTCAACTATCCTTCTACTGATTGGGAATCATATATGAGCACAAACACGCTCACCCTAAGGTTCCTGAACTTTGTTAATACACATGTTCTGTAACAGATAGTCTGCACCCCCACAAGGGGCTTGAATGTCCTAGACTTAGTACTCACCCATATAGAGGACCTCTGTACTAACCCCTGTGTGTTGCATCCACTGGTCAGGTTGGATTAGAATTCTGTCGCTTTGAAGTAATGATCATACCTGACACCCTCCCCTCAAGAGCAGAAACGCTGAAACATTTCTCCAAAGCAAACTATAGCCTCCTAAGTCATGCCATACATAGTTGCAAACTGCTGCTACCACAGTCAACAATGACTGCTATACAGAGGTATACACAAATGGCCTGTATAAACACCTATACAAATGTATAGAGTCGGCTGAACCTGAACAGATCAAAACAAAGTCCTCACAGAAAAACAATCCACCCTAGTGGGCATCAAGCATTAATAGGTTATAGAAATAGTAGAAGAAAGTAATGTCTAAGAACAACAGGGAACTGACTTAGCAGAGGAAGGACACCCTCCACAGCTTGGACAAGCAAATTAGCTATCTTGTAAAATACTCTAAAGCCAAGTATGAAGCTAAACTAGTATCCCTAGCTAAAGATAATCATGAGGCATTCTTTAGCTATGTCAAAAATCTAAAACTGAAAGGCCAGCTTTGTGCCAAACTAGTAGTGTATGGTACAACTCATACTGACCCTGAAGACATTGCCAACCTGCTACCAGGCAGTTTGGGACAAACTTCACCTCCCCTGTCCCCACCAGACATACACCCAAAGCATATCTATCACCAGTCCTCTACCTAGTATCTCCAAAGAGCAGTTCATAACTGCACTCTCTGTGGAGAAAAACACAGCTTCTGTGGGACCAGATAACATCCCAGGCTGCCTTATAAATGGTCTGAAACAGGACCTAGTGGAACTAGTTGGCAGTTTCTTCATCCACAGTGTAAGTACTGGCTTTGTTCGAGCAGAGTGGAACACAACAACAGTAATTCCCTTGCACAAAAGGGGTCCATCAACTGACACTGGGAACTATAGACCCCTAAGCCTAACCATACGTATCTGCCAGGCAGTGGAGAGAATAATTACGAACCTTATCAACAAAGATGTAGTTGACTTTCAAACTCTTGTTGCAACACAATTTGTCTTTGTTAAGGGTAGGTCATCCTTATTAAAACCTGATGAACATATTTGAGAATGTCACCAAAGCCCTGGCTGAAGGCAAAACACTACATACAGCCTATCTTGACTTAGCCAAGGATGTTTACACAATCCCCTAGTCAGGCATCATTGATAAACTCACACAGCTAGGAATCAACCTATATGTTACTAGATGAGTAGCCAACTGGATCACTGAAAGAACACATACAGTCAAAGTTGGGGATTCCACCTCTAGCAGCAGATCAGTTACCACTGGTGTATGACAAGGTTCTGTACTGGGCCCCTACTGTTTAGAATCTATTTCTCACAGGTCCAGGACAAAATAGATGACCTGTGGCTTAACATGTTCGCCAATGACTGCAAACTGGTTGCAGTAATTGAGTCCCTTAACAATGCTGACAGATTACAAAAAGGCCTCACAGGCAAATGATTGGTGCCAAAGCCATGGGCGCAAAATAAACACAAAATAATGTGTTATCATCCCTTTCAGCCAAGGTGATGTCCCTGAACATTACAATATTAACAGTACTCCCCTTAACTGAAGCCCTATGGTGAAGAGATTTGGGAACAAAAGTTGATAGCAACCTTAACTTTGATCACTATGTGTCCACAGTGGTAAGAAAAGCCTTCTATGTTGCACATCTCATAAGTAAGTGCATCACATCCAGAGCTAAGAATTTTATAACTCCTCTGTACTCATCCCTCATCAGACCACTAGTAGAGTACAATGCTCCCTTCTGTATGTACCTCACCAGACACCTGTAGCAGCTGGAGAGGCCTCAGAGGTTTCTCAGCAAGACAATTCAGGGCATGCAACACATGACATGCATGAACAGACAGAAGGACCTGTCACTGTACTCTGTATCTTATAGGCTACTGAGAGGCAACTTATGCCTGGCCTACAGAGCAGTCTCATAACCTGGCCTAATGGATATGCTGCACATCCACAAGTCACATGGGACAAGATTCACTCACTCTAGGGATCTTAACCTAGATTGCAACATTAACAGAGCATGCTGGAAAGACAGATATGTCTCCCAGAGATTGCCACTTCTCTGGAAAAAAAAACTCCCAATTCACATACAATAGAACACCTTGATGACCCTATTTAAGCATAACTTAGACAAACAGATGGGAGATTATAAATTTACCATGGGTGTGTCACCCATTTCCCTCTTGGATAAGGACAGTCGGTGCTGATCTTGCACTTGATCTGGAAATATAGACCATACAAGTTGGTCAATAAGGGAACAATGATATAACATGGCTAGACTTATAAAGGCCCTAAAGCCAATAGCCTCCCATGAACCTAAGATGATGTCTGCCTGCTTGGCAGGGCAATGTCTGATCCTGCCCTGGTGGGATGATTGTATATGCAATAATCTGATGTAGCTGATTACATCAGCATTGTCCAAGCATGTGGTGGTACATCAACATTGTCTGTTGAGCATATGGTGATAACAGTGTCCCACATTCTGGTGTAAAAGGATCTCTGTAATGACAAGTAACAGCTCACACACACAGGTGACTGCAGTGAGAACAGAACCCCTGCCTATCTAAATACACAGACTACAGAACACAGTACTATACACAAGCGCCATGACACAAGTCTGACTTTTACATGTTTGCAGGTCAACCTATAGTGGGTGACATCAGCAGTGCATGTTGGAGAAAAGAAGGTAGAAGGCCTGTCTGAAGTGGATGTGTAGGCAGGTGCAGGTATCAAAATACTGGCAAACCATGCCATTGGAGAGGTAACTGTAGGATAGTACATCTACTCTGCTGAGTAGTGACACACTCACCCCCAGATGACTGCAGTGAGAACAGAACGCCTACCTATCTAAGTACACAGTCTATAGAACACAGTACTCTACACAAGCACCATAGCACAAGTCTGACTTTTACATGTCTACAGGTCAACTTATAGTGGATGGCATTAGAAGTGCATGTTATAGAGAAGAAGGTATGAGGCTTGCCTGAAATGGATGTGTAGGCAGGTGCAAGTATCAAAATATTGTCAGTTTATGGGCTCAGGGTGGTAACTGCAGGGTGCACACTAAATCTTCTGGCTGGACACACACACACACACACACACACACACACACACACACACACACACACACACACACAGTTGACTGAAATGGGAAGAGTACCCCTACTTATCTAAGTATACAGACTATAGAACTCAGCATTTTACGCAAGCACCATGGCATAAGTCTGACTTTTCTATGGCTGCAGGTTAACTTATGGTAGACGACATCAGCAGGCCATGTGGGAGACAAGGGGTCAGGAGGCCTGCATAAGCACATAGATTCATAGCTTCATATGAGGCCAGTAGACTAACTGTAGAAGCCTAGCTGTGTAAAAACACAAGTAACCTTATTGAGCATAGTTGGATGCTTGAGTTTAGCAGAACAAGGTTGCCAGCACCACTGAGTGGCCCTGTCCATGATGGAACATAGAACATTATATATTACACTTTGCAGTCTGGTTGATACATGTGTGTAAAAATACTGAGTACCCAGGTTGTAGGGAGGGACAACACATGTATGTATTGTCAATATATGATGTATACTTAGAATGTGTCCAGAATTTACAATGTTTCTACATGCAGTTGTATGTCATACAAAGGAAATGGACAATAAACACCAATAAGAAAGCATAATATGTACAATTCCATAGTGCAGTGAGCAGTGGATTTGCTCAATGGTTAACAAAGTGTACACACATGCGAGTTACACCTGTTTGCACGTTGGTAAGAGGTGCACAAATGTGAGCCACATTGCTAATATTAGTGAAAATAATACTATATGGCATATAGTGTATTCAAACCCAGGATCATGTATATACCAGTCTTACACTTACAAGTGCTCGCACAAGAATGTTGAGGAAACAGTTGTCTATGTTGGACTTCATTGCTGTAAACTGTAATGTCACAGCAGTAAAATAAAGGTTGCACACTCTGTACTAGAACCCAGTAACATCTGTACTCCAGGCCAGGTCTTCACAATGGCCAAGAACATTAATTGAATGTATCTGGTTACTATTTTTGGCTGTCTGCTTCATAAGTGGTCTGCTGTGCTTCTCACAAACCCAATAAACAGCCATTACCCATTTACAGTATTTGCACTATGTGGTGCATCATGCCAAATTTCATAAAATAACAAGAGGAATAAGAAAGAAAACCTTAGTAATGGACACATATAAGTAAAATAAGTGCCTGCTGTCACATGTTAACATACTTTCTGTACAAATCCACCACTATTTACTTCATAACTGCACCAAGTTAAGATTAACAAGGATATGCTATAATATTAGTACAGAATACATTCTAGGATTAGGACTTACCTTGCAAATGCAGCAGTTAAGACAGTTTTATTTCAGGGCTAGAATTTCCTTGTGTCTGCTCCCATGGTATTGAAGCATGCAGGAAAAAGCAGAATGTAGGCTACATAGATGCTTTATAACTTGTTGAATAGCTCCATGGTACTGAAAATCACCTGCTTATGCTGTAATTAGCATCTATGAAAAACATCTGCTACTTACTGAAAATATGAACTCTGTTAGTGCCCATTAATGCATGTGTGCACCTATGTGCCACTGCGTGCACAGACACTGAAATAAGGTGAACACAAGGGATCTTATTACTTTTGTCCGTGCCTGTGATGTTGAGTAAACATGCAGCTGAAAAAGAAGAGGGATGGTTGCAGACCCGGTAGTAGAACCCAGTACCTTCTATACTCTAGCCCTACACATACACAAGCTGCCACAGGAACAGTTATGTGACAAGCATAGGAAACCTGTCATTCATTGCTCCATGTCCTGTGGTTGCCCTAAGCACTGCATCATGTAAACAAGGATGAAAATTAAAAAATAAATTTTAACTTAATGCAGACAGATATGATATACTTTAACAAACAACAGAGGTTGACACAGAACTTGTGAATTGTACACTGCTTACATGCACTTTTACACTTCACAGACCTACATGTGCACCTCTGTAAGTGTAACCTGACACACCCCACTGATGTCATCATTCACTGTTGCCATGCATTCAACATGAATAATGTGGGAGTGCCTGCATGAATTGAACATTCCTACATGGTTACAAGTTTTTGGGATTCAACAAATCTAATGAGTTTTGACCTCCTCTGCATCTTCACCATGCTGACAGCCCTGAATCTATATGGTTAATAACTGTGTGGACAGGGAAACTGAAGGGGAGCCCAATGTTGTACAGACAAGGGAGGGTATTACTCAGGTATATATCTGCACAGAGGAATGCAGATTTTGGATTCTGTTTCATGGATGTTACACTTTTAACTGTCTACATTAGTTATGAGTACGTTATTCATTTGGGGGCAGGGGTGCAAAGCTCCATTTATGTCATGGCACTTAATAAGGAATTGTAACTATTGTTAATATAATTTTCTAATATTCAACTTGTCTGAAAACGTCATAATGTGAGTGGGGTTACATGTTAGGGTCTGTTCTGTACAAATGAATGGACATTTACTTGCTCTTGTTTCTATGTAGACTCCTTTGCATGGCTGTATTCAGAAAACATTTGAATACATGGCCAACATGAGCATGGAGTGTACACAGTTACTTTACAGCTTGTTGAAATGCTCCACCATGTTGAGTT